>NW_017670735.1:0-26466 GCF_001879085.1 Nicotiana attenuata | reverse complement strand
GAGAGCGCTTATAGGACCTCGATTTTTGCTACCAGAACCAAAGTTTAAATGGGCATAATACATCTGGGATCCAGTGACGTTTTGTCCAATTTTGCTCAATGATAGTGCAGATTAATTACATGTGGCGATCCTACTATTCTATGGGTGAGATCTACTATTATAAATATGGTAAAACAGTGTTGAATAAACTATAATAAAAATTTAAAGGCCACTGACAGAACCTTTTAGTGCAACGGCTCTGCAGTTAGAAAGCTAACCCCTCTCACCCAAATGCAAAATGTGGACCCTGATAGTACGAATCACAAATAATTTGGAATCAATATTATTTAACCTTTTCAAAAGTAATCTAACAAGTATAACTACATTAATAATGAGATTCAAAAATGTATTCAAAGTATATAGCACTATACATCTTATTATGATAGCATTATTTTTAACTTCAATATCTCAAATATAATAATAAAATTAACTAAAAGTAAATTGAAATAAACCATAATATATTTATTAAAAAAAACCATTTAGTACAAACCTGATCATGAGATAGAGAATATGAATTTCATGCATTTGCAAAAATATTACAACTAAAATATTCCTGTGTAAATAATAAAAATTACAAACTTATTAAAAGAATTATAATAAAAGGTGATTTGGTATTACCGTCCAAATCTGAGTAAATTTAGGAGATATTCTTGAAAGAAAAAAACAATGTTGGGATAAGCTCGTACAAGTCATATATTTAAGAAGCACTTAATTCAAAATTATTAAAAACATTTCCTTTACCATTAAATCTTCCAAATAAATAAAAGAAATGATGTAACTGTTAACATTATAATGATTTAACATTGTTTTATTTAAAGACTTGACTTGAAAGTTTCGGTATTTCGGTATAACAAGGGGCATGCCCTTGCATTACACGGTTCCGTTAGTGACCTTTAAATTTTTTCTTATAGTTTATTTAACATTGTTTTATCATATTTAGAATAGTAGATCTCACCCATAGAATAATAGGACTGCCACATGTAATTAATCTGCACTACCATTGAGTAAAACTGGACAAAAAGTCACTGGAGAGGATCTCATCCCAATACATCTATGGCGTTAGAAATTGGAATTTTTACCTCCCATAGCAAAGATTGATACCTTATTTATATTTAAAATACCCTTTTAAAAAATTATATTTCATAGCTACTTTTTAATTTTTATAGCCAAATATCTATTTATGGTTACGTCCTACCCTTAAGCCATTGTAAGCATTTAAATTTTATCGAATTTAAATCGATAAAATAATGCGGACTATGTTTTAAATATATTAGTCCAAATAAATTTATTGGGCTAATATAATTGGATTATTTAAGTCCAACATATATATTGATTAAATAAATAAGTCTTAATCCATTGGGCTAGTCCATTTAATTGGGCTAAAGTGATGAGCCCACTTCATTAAGCCCAAGATGACATCTTCCTAGAGGCCCAGTTTGGTGCCACGTATCAAATGACGTGGCGCGCCATGTCAAACGGAAGAGCCAATAGGACCATGCCACGTGTCAAAATGACAAGGCATGCCCAGTCACACTGAAAGGCCAAAGAAATCACGCCACGTGTGCAAGTGACATGTTCTGGCCAATCAAATGCGGCCGTGTCACCCTTCAATTTGATTGGTCGGAAAGAGTTTGTTCTTATCATGACTCTTCCCTTCCACAACTATAAATAGGGGTCTTCATAACTCAGAAAAGGGACCAGAAGTTATAACAAGAAGCAAGAGAGAGCTCGTGGATCAAACACTGCAAATTCCTTCACAAGTTTCAAGCTTCAAGCAATCAAGTTTCAATCTTCAAGCAATCAAGTTCAAGCTCAAGAACGAAGAACAAGGCAAGTTCAAGCTCAAGAACGAAGAACAAATCAAGGTCAAGTTCAAGCAATCAAGCTAAAGCTCAAGAACAAGATCATCGTTCATGGCGACAACTACATATTCAAGATCAAGCTCAAAGGCCCTTGAATTTATTTACCATTGAAAAGTAGAATCAGAATAGAGATTGTAACACTCAAATATTTGAAATAAAATACTAAGATTGTTGCGATATTTTCGGTCTTGATTTTATTTTCTTGACGCAAAATTATTGTCTACAAATTCTGGCACGCCCAGTGGGACAATCTCTACCTCTCATCTCAACTTTTAAATCACCAAAGTCCAAGAATATTGAAATGGCATCAAAGAAAATCAACTCTGGTTCAACTTCCACCAAGGCTGCTAACTCCAGGTTCTATGCTGATGTGGAAAGCATCCTCGATGTTACCTTTGGAAGCTTCGGACCAGTTACGAGGAGCAAAGCAAGCTCTTTAGGACAACAAGCACCCCAAGTGCCGTCTGCGTCAACCCCTATTTTCGGATCTTCATCCTCAAAAGGAGCAAGATCTTCCACAAACGCATCTGAAGGAGGAAGCGATGTTGCTGAAAAGATCAAGAAAACTCTTGCTCTGCTTGACCTCTCCGGATCCAAGCACTCTGCTATGAAGGAAGATGATGATGCTTCAAGTGATGGATCCTCCCCACTTACACCAATAGCGTGAGCCGATCAAGGATCAATCTCTGTGAAAATCTATGCTACTCTCCGTCGTCCACGATAATCACTCAAGCTATGGTGACAAATACTTCATCCGTGGAGGAGCAGTTGGCAAACTTGACGGAAGCAATTGCTGGCTTGACCAAATGCATGCAAAATCAAGAGGCTAGAATCGATAAGCTAATAGACAGGGTGGGAATCTTGATGGAAGAAGAATCCACCCATGCACCCGGCAAGCTCCCAGAAGTTCTAGAGAGTGACTCTCCTCCAAGACAAGCAGCGTCCACTAAGGCTATCCCTGTCTCATCTGAAGGGATGATTCCAATCGATCAACTGAAGGAGTTCATCGAAGGAACCGTTAAGAACAAATATGAAGTTGCTACCAAATCCTCCCTTACATATGCAAAGTCGTACACTACAAGGGTCGATATGTTGAAGATGCCTGCTGGCTATCAACCTCCAAAGTTTCAACAGTTTGATGATAAAGGTAACCCAAAGCAACATGTTGCGCACTTCGTGGAGACGTGCAACAATGCTGGGACTTATGGAGATTACAAAGGAAATACTTTTGACTGTACACCGGACCTCGAGGCTGGATCTATCGATAGCTGGGATCAACTAGAGCAAGAGTTCCTCAATCGCTTTTATAGTATGAGACGTACTGTAAGTATGATAGAACTTACAAATACTCGTCAACGAAAGGGGGAACCAGTTATCGACTTTATCAATCGGTGGAGGAATGCAAGCCTCAACTGCAAAGACAGGCTTAGTGAAGCTTCAGGCATAGAGATGTGCATCCAAGGCATGCATTGGGGATTGCGCTACATCTTGCAAGGTATCAAGCCTAGCACATTTGAAGAACTTGCAACTCGTGCCCATGACATGGAATTGAGCATGGCCTACGCTGGAAATGAAAGGCTGCCCATCTATGAACCTCGCAAAGGGAATGACAAGCAAGAAGTCAGGAAGTGGGGCAAGTTCGTACCCAAGTCTGAAAGCAAAGAAGCTATGAATGTCAACATGTCACCTATGAAGTTCACGACGAAGGTAAGCAAGAAGCAGAGTATGAAATCCATTTCTTTTCAAGACAAGCCAAGTGGAAAGTTGACTCTAAAAGAAATGCAGGAGAAAGAGTACCCATTCCTGGATTCTGATGTGCAAGCCATTTTTGAAGAACTCCTCGAGTTAAATCTCATTGAGCTTCCGGAGATGAAGCGACCAAATGAAGCTGGGAAAACAAATGACCCAAATTATTGCAAATATCACTGACTTGTAAGCCACCCTCTGGAGAAGTGCTTTGTCTTAAAGGATAAAGTCATGGACTTGGCTCGCGAAAAGAAGATCGTGCTTGAAGATGAGAAAGCAAGCGCAAACCAAGTCTCTATCACCTTTGGCTCATTCAGCCCGGATGACTTATGTGGTTTTAAAGAAAGTAAAGATAAAGAATTACTGGAGAGCAACAAAGCTGAAGTCAATCAACCTGATGATGATGAAGGTTGGACATTGGTGACTCATCGTAGGCACCACAAAAGGAGCCCACGAAAAGAATCAACAGAACAACCAACAAGGAAGATGATGGTAAAAAGACCAACGAAAATGAATGCAGTTAGGCATTTGAAGAAAGCAAAAGTGGAGATGCACCATTCTCAAAAGCTAAGGCTGTTTGGTGGGCCGGTCTGGGACCGGGACCGGACCGGGCCCGCGGTCCTAACGGGCTAAACGGTCCCGGCGGGCCGGTCCTGGTGGGCCGGTCCCTGAATGGGTAGGAAGCCCGTGACGGGCCGGTCTTGTACACGAGGCCCACGAGACCGGGACCGCTAAGCCCGGACCGGCAGGCGGTCCTGGGCCGGTTCAACCAGGCCTAACGGTCCTAACGGGCTCCAACGGCTCTTTTTTTTTTAAAATTTTTTTTTTTTTTTAAAAAGACCAACGGTTAGATTTTAAAATCTAGCCGTTGGCCTTCAATTTTCAACCGTTTGGAACTTTAAAAAATAGCCATTTGGCCCCCAAACTTTATTTTAACCCCAAACTTTATATAATTACACTTTTCCCCAATTCTCAACTATAAATACCCCCTCATTCTTTCATTTTTACTCACCAATTCATCAATCTATCTCAATCTCTCAATCTATATTTAATTTCTCTTCTATAATTGCTTATTTTATTATTGCAATTTCGTGAAAAATTGTGAAGTTGGTGAATTGAAGTATTCAAGTCTTCAAGTCTTCAACGACCTATTACCCGTCCTGCTGCTCCTATTATTCTTGATAGTGATAACCCTTGTTTTCAATTTTCCGATAGTGAATTTTGCCATAATGTTGCACAAGGTGAACAATTAAATGAAGAAGTTATGAATGCTCTTTATCCTAATCAAACTATCTTAGAAAATGATGAGGAAAATGAGGATGTAGATGAAACCCAACCGGATTTAGATGATTCACCTACTAGTCCTGTTAATAACCCAACTGATGCCCCGCCCGACCCACCTGTAGAAACCCCTACTTTTAATAGACAACCTTCTAAACGCCTAGAAACATCATTAGTTTGGAATTTTTTTACTCAAGTAAGAGAACAAAATAAGGCTAGGTGTAAAACTTGTGGGAAATTGCTGGCGCATAAATATACTGGAGACCGTAGCGGTACGGGTAGTTTGGCTAGGCACATACAAACACACCCCAGAGATAAAGTTAAATATTTACAAATGAAAGCGCAGCAAGAGGGGACAAGTGTAGATACTGCGGTTAACCCTAGTACAGGTTCAAATCTAGTTCAACCAGGAATTAACACTGTGACCGGTGGTATTTTATATTACGATCCTAATAAAGATCGTGAAGAATTAGCAAAGATGGTTACTGTTATGTGCTTACCATATACTTTTCCTTCTAACCCTAATTTTGTGCATTATATTAGAAAAGTTTTTAATCCTACTTATAAAGGTTGGCCTCGCGCAACAGTTAAGAGCGATATTTATAAATATAAACATGAATATGAACAATATTTGCGGTATTTGTTTACTCATATAACTAATCAGATTTCTATTACTACTGATATTGGTAGAAGTAATAATGATTGTGATTATCTAACTGTTACAAGTCATTGGATAGACGAGGAGTGGATAATGCAAAAACGCATTATTGCGTATAGAATAATTAATTCACGTCACACAGGTAAGTTTATTGCTAACGGAACCTCCTCCGAACCTTGAAGGATTTATGAGATTTGTTAGAGATACAATGTAGATTATGGTGTAACTTGTACTTTGGCATATCTTCTTTAGTTTTTTTTCCTTTTAATGGTGGTATTAGTACCTTGTTGTGCTCATTCCATTGGGGGGAAGAAGACTAAGAAAGATATGCCATTTTTGGTAATAAATATTATAAAACATACCCTTGGCCTTGAATATCTCTTCGCAATATTTTTTTGTCTTTAACTTGCAATTATTTATAAGCTATAATATATATACATAACATACAATATATACTACAACAAATTATATAATAGAATATATATACATAACATACAATATATACTACAAGAAAATATATAAGGGAATATATATACATAACATACAATTTATACTACAACAAATTATATAATGGAATATATATACATAACATACAATATATACTACAAGAAAATATATAAGGGAATATATATACATAACATACAATATATACTACAAGAAAATACATAAGGGAATATATATACATAACATACAATATATAGTACACTATACTAGTATACTATACTAGTATACTATATATATTATATTTACATGAAGAAGTAGTACTATATATACTACAAAACAAGATTTTTCAAAATGAGGGCCCCACCCCCAATGACCACCAACGGTCATATTAATTGCACAAATAGCCCTTTTTTTTAAAATTTACAAAACTAACCTTCTCTAACACTATAAGTACCCCCCTCCCTCTTCTTCATTTCAATACTCAATACTCATTTCTCAATCTAAATTTCTCTCAATCTCTCAATCTCCAATTTTCAAGACTTCAAGTCTCAATCTCAATTTTCAAGTTAAATCATGCCTCGTTCGGAAAGAGTGCGCTTATTTGTGTCGCAATACTATGAAGTGCTTGAAGAAAATGAAGAAGGCCAAATATTAAAGTGCAAGAACTGTGGAAGAGTCTTAAATTTTCGTTCAGGGTGTACCACAGGCACTTTAAGGAGGCATATAAAGTATTGTGTTGAGGGTATTTATCCGCAAATTCGTCTTTAAGATTTTTCAACAATTTGTGTTATTTTAAAATTATTAGACGTATTTATGCTTCATGTTGTACTTTGTTATTAATTTATTATGCATGCCAATTTAGTTTTACTATTGATTTGTTATTTTACATTTTCGTCAAACACTTTAATAATTAGATTTCTATATTATATATACCACATATATTTATATAGCCATGCATAAGAGCAATTTATNTCAAAGAGTTCAGGGATGTCTTTGCTTGGAGTTACAAAGAGATGCCGGGCTTGGACCCGAAAGTAGCAGTCAATCACCTTGCAGTCAAAAAATGGTGCTCGCCCTGTCAAACAAGCTCAAAGGCGCTTTAGGCCGGACTTGGTTCCCCTAATTGAAACTGAAGTTAACAAGCTCATTGAAGCTGGATTTATTCGGGAAGTTAAATACCCAACATGGGTTTCAAGTATTGTCCTTGTATGGAAGAAGAATGGCTAGATTCGAGTATGCATTGACTTCAGGGACCTCAATAATTCGTGTCCCAAAGATGAATTCCTGAGCTGATGATCGATGCTACTACTGGTTACGAGGCAATGTCTTTCATGGACGATTCGTCGGGCTATAACCAAATTCGCATGGCACCAAAAGATGAAGAGCTTACTGCGTTCTGCACTCCCAAGGGTATTTATTGCTACAAGGTAATGCCTTTTGGCTTGAAGAATGCTGGTGCTACTTACCAAAGGGCTATGCAGAATATTTTTGACGATCTTCTCCACAAGAATGTCGAATGCTATGTTGACGACTTGGTGGTGAAATCAAGAGAGAAGGGAGACCACATGAAAGACTTGAGGATGGTATTTGAATTGCTCCGGAGGTACCAACTTAGGATGAATCCATTGAAATGTGCCTTTGGAGTTACTTCTGGAAAGTTCCTTGGTTTCATTGTCCGACATCGAGGGATCGAAATTGATCAAGCCAAAGTGGATGCCATTTGAAAATGCCTGAGCCTCGAGATATCCATGAATTGAAAAGTCTGCAAGGAAAGCTAGCGTACGTTAGAAGATTCATATCAAACCTGGCTGGGAGGTGCCAACCGTTTAGTCGCCTCATGAAGAAAGGCGTTCCTTTCAAGTGGGACCAAGGTTGTAGCAATGCCTTCGAAAGTATCAAAACCTACTTGATGAAGCCTCCAGTTTTAGCAGCTCCTATACATAGAAAGCCATTGATACTATACATTGCGGCGCGGGAAAGGTCTGTTGGAGCACTGTTGGCCCAAGAAAATAGTGAGGGGAAAGAAAACTCTCTTTACTACTTGAGCAGGATGATGACACCTAACGAGTTGAATTATTCACCAATTGAAAAGTTGTGTTTGGCACTAGTCTTCTCAATTCAAAAGTTGAAGCACTACTTTCAAGCTCATGTTGTCCGTCTTGTTTCTAAAGCAAATCCCATCAAGTTCGTGATGTCAAAACCTATTCTTAGTGATCGACTAGCGAGATGGTACCTCCAATTTCAACAATTCGAGATTTTGTACATCCCTCAAAATGCTGTAATGGGACAAGCATTGGCGGACTTCTTGGCAGATCATCCGATACCTGATGACTGGGAGCTAACTGATGAACTACCTGATGAGGACGCAATGGTCGTTGAAATTCAACCTCCATGGAAGATGTACTTTGATGGTGTTGCGCATCGTGGGGGAGCCGGGGCTGGCGTAGTATTTGTCACTCCCCAAGGTGAAGTCTTGCCTTACTCCTTCACCTTGACACAACTCTGTTCCAATAATGTTGCTGAGTATCAAGCATTAATACTTGGGCTTGAAATGGCCGTTGATATGAAGCAATTGCAATTACAAGTCTTTGGTGACTCCCAGTTAGTGGTCAATCAGCTTTTGGGTAGTTACGAGGTCAAGAAGCCTGAACTATGCCCATATCATGATTACGCTAAAAAGTTGATGGGGTGGCTCGGTGATGTGACTATTCAGCATGTGCCAAGGAAAGAAAATAAGAAGGCTGATGCTTTAGCTGCTCTAGCTTCATCATTAGCCCTGCCTGACCAAGCGCAAGTTACCGTATGCCAAAAATGGGTAGTACCGCCCCCAAATGAGGCTGAAGGTGAAGAATACGAACTCAAGCATCTTGTTGTTGTTTCTGAAGTTGAGAAAGAAGAATGGCGACAACCCATTATCGACTACTTATGCTATGGGATACTTCCAGAAAATCCGAGGAGAAGGACTGAATCCGTCGTCGTGCACCTCGCTTCCTTTACTACAAGGATACTCTATACAGAAGGTCGTTCGAGGGAGTACTCTTGCGATGCCTAGGAGAAGAAGAAGCTCTCCAAGCTTTGCAAGAGGCACATTCTGGGGTATGTGGGTCACACCAGTCTGGACCAAAGTTCCACTTCCATATAAAAGGGATGGGATATTATTGGCCAACGATGGCAAAAGATTGCTTGGACTACGCCCGAAGATGCAAGGCTTGTCAATTCCATGCAAATTTTATTCATCAACCTCCTGAAGTGTTGCACCCGACTGTTGCATCCTGGCCATTTGACGCTTGGGAATTGGATGTTGTTGGACCACTGCCAAAGTCCTCTGGTGGGCACCTATACATCTTGGCTGCAACTGACTACTTCTCAAAATGGGCTGAAGTTGTTGCTCTTAAGGAAGTAAAGAAGGAAAATGTTGCAAGTTTCATCCGAGTAAACATTATTTATCACTTTGGCATTCCTCGTTACATAATAACGGATAATGGAAAGCCATTCGATAATAGGTTGATGAACAAGATTTGTGTTCTCTTTGGCTTCAAGCAACGTAACTCTTTGATGTACAATGCTGCCGCCAATGGTCTAGCTGAGGCATTCAACAAGACTCTATGCAACTTGTTAAAGAAAGTCATCTCCAAATCCAAACGAGATTGGAATGACCGTATGGAAGAAGCTCTATGGGCATATAGGACGACTCACCGCACGCCAACACAGGCGACTCCTTATTCACTCGTTTATGGAGTCGAAGCCGTCTTGCCACTTGAGCGTCAAATACCTTCGTTACGACTGGCTATTCAAGAAGGGATCACTGATGAAGAAAACGCTCGACTTCGATTATCAGAGTTGGAAGCTCTTGATGAAAAGAGATTGGAAGCTCAATAGAGTCTTGAATGTTATCAAGCTCGATTATCTCGCGCCTTCAATAAAAGAGTTCGCCTGAGATCCTTTCAAGTAGGAGATCAAGTCCTTGCCGTACGATGACCCATAATTACTTCCCATAAACCTGTAGGGAAGTTCACTTCAAAATGGGATGGGCCATATGTCGTACAAGAAGCTTACTCAAGTGGGGCTTACAAGCTGGTTGATGCAGATGGCATGAGAATCGGCCCCATCAATGGAAAATTCTTAAAGAAGTACTATCCTTGAAATTGTGCCGCTCCTCGACGTACGAGCCTAAACTGAAAGTCATGATGCTCCTCGACGTACGAGCCTAAACTGCAAGTCATGATGCTCCTCGAAGTACGAGCCTATACTGCAAGTCATGACGCTCCTTGACGCACGAGCCTAAACTGCATGTTGCTACACTCCTGGCCCGCAAGAGTATAAATTGTAAAAAAAAAAAAGTCCGCTAGGTTGAAAATCTCGAAAGAGGCGGCCTAGGGAAAAGTTAGGACGTAAAAAAAAAGAAAAAGAAAAAAAAATCTACCCAGTCTGAACTACGGTATGACTTGATCCTCTTCACCGAGGTACGTAGGCAGCTTAGAGTTTCATTCTAAGTTCAGTCGCATAAGTTCAAAAGATACATATTGCCCCAATTGTTGCTCGAATGAAGTATGAAGGAATGTAAAATCAAGCTGAAATGCAGTCCTCCTACTGAACTTTGACCTCATTTGATTTAAAGGGGGCAACCCTCCATGGTAAATTGATATCTTCGATGAGCCGATTTAGGAGGATGTCAAGTATTTGCATTGAAGTCCAGGGATTCTCTATGCCTTCAGGTTTGCCAAACCTTCAAGTTTGCTTTTCTCCAAGTCCGCCCTCTGCCTAAAAAAAAGGGGGAAGAGAAGAGAGACATCAAAAGGAAACACAAGTATAAGGAAAAGATTGCTTGGCACAGCGTTTCAAATTCAGTGAGACTTGAACTCAAGATATTTGTGGGAATATGACTCTTAAATTTCGATTGATGGCAAGTAATACATCTTCCGATCTCGAGGCTTCCATACCAAGATATGAATTTTTGTGAGACTGCACAAATCTGGAATTGATGGCGTGGTGCAATGTAAAGTTTATTTCAAAATATTATCTGGGATGATTCTGAAGTTGTTTGATTGAGAATTTTTGATATATTCTAGATCTTGAAGTCTAGTTTTTAATAAATCAAACGGTTCCTAATTTCGACGTTCCTACACCAAGATATGTATCTTTTGGTGAGACTGCGCAAATCTGGAATTGGTAGCGTGGTGCAATATGAAGTTGATTTCAAAATATTATCTAGAACGATTTTGAAGTTGTTTGATTGAGAATTTTGGATATGTTCTAGATCTTGAAGTCTAGTTTTCTTGAAATCAAACGGTTTGCAATTTCGATATTTCTACACCGAGATATGAATTTTTTTGGTGAGACTGCACAAATCTGGAATTGATAGCGTGATGCAATATGAAGTTGACTTCAAAATATTATCTGGAACGATTTTGAAGTTGTTTGATTGAGAATTTTGGATATGTTCTAGATCTTGAAGTCTAGTTTTCTTGAAATCAAACGGTTTGCAATTTCGATATTTCTACACCGAGATATGAATTTTTTTGGTGAGGCTGCGCAAATCTGAAATTTTCGACATGGTGAAATCTAAAGTTGATTTCAAAATATTATCCGGCGCGATTCTAAAGTTTTTTTGATTCTAAGTATTGGATATATTTTAGATATTGAATTCATCAAACGGTTCATTATTTGAACTCTCCCACAACAAGATATGAATCTTTTGTTACAAGCACGTAAAGCTGAAAATTATGCGACTAAGATAAAAGTCGAACAATGTAAAGCAAAAGAGAAGCTGAAATATTTAAGCCCTCGAAGTCTCCAAGTTGAAGTCTTCAAGTGTATTCAAGTTGAAGTCCCCAAGTTGAAATCTTCAACCCCGTCGGTCTTCAAGTTGAAGTCTTCAAATTCGCTGATCTTCAAGTTGAAATATTTAGGCCCTCCAAGTCTCAAAGTTGAAGTCTTCAAGTCTGTCGGTCTTCAAGTTGAAGTCTTCAAATTCGCCAACCTTCAAGTTGAAATATTTAGGCCCTCCAAGTCTCAATTTGAAGTCTTCAAGTTCGTCGGTCTTCAAGTTTCAGTCTTCAAATTCGCCGGTCTTAAAGTTGAATTGTTTAAGCCCTCCGAATCTTTGAGTTGAAGTCTGCAAAGTCCGCCAAATCTTCAAAGTTTTCCAAGTGTTCAAGTCGATGTCGTCTTCGAGTTGAAGCTTTATAACTTTCCAATCTTAAGGTGGACATATGAGTCCTTTTGCACCTTAAGTTGGCCTCGCCGATAGTCGAGCCACATTGAGAGTAATCTCTCCGGTAGTCAGACCACATTGAGAGTAATCTCTCTGATAGTCGGACCGTTTTGAGAGTAATCTCTCCGATAGTCAGACCATATTCTGTGGACATATAAGTCTTCCAATCTTAAGGTGGACATATGAGTCCCTTTGCACCTTAAGTTGGCCTTGCTGATAGTCGAGCCACATTGAGAGTAATCTCTCCGATAGATAGGGCACATTGAGAGTAATCTCTCCGATAGTCGGGCCGTTTTGAGAGTAATCTCTCCGATAGTCAAGCCACATTCTGTGGACATATAAGTCTTCCAATCTTAAGTTGGACATATGAGTCCCTTTGCACCTTAAGTTGGCCTCGCCGATAATCGAGCCACATTGAGAGTAATCTCTCCGATATTTGGGCAGGGATGAGTACCTATCCCCTCACACCCTAAGACCGCCTTATTCATGCGTGGATCATCTTATTGGACAAGAACATATTCTTCTTGCTTGACCTACAAAAAAAAAAAATGACAAAAGAAGAAAAGCACAAGAAAAGAAGAAGAAATTACCTTTGCGTCAATGCTTTCAAGTCGTCAAAAGTGAACACAAAGTGACTTGTAATACTGTGAATTAATGCTTACACAGGCGAGTCATACATGTATTTATAGATAATTGAGGGCGGCGGACAAAACTTGATTTTCGATGTGGGAATGAGTGTAATTTGTTTTCTACATTGTGTTTGCTAAAGTCAGAAGCCTAAACCTTTCCTTGCCCAAGTAAATAAGTGATAAAAGGAAAGGATCCCATGCAGGCGGCGCCTCCGTATAACATTACTAGAGAGCCAATGAGGTCAAACTTTGGTAAAATGGATAAAGTGCAACAATACTACACTTGACCAGATGTTCTAGAGTTGATATTTTAGTACATCATGCTACTTGTGAAAGGATCTTAAGTGCCAAGAGGCACACGTTGACTTTAATAAGCAAAGAACTATTTTTTTAAGTTGGTCCATTCATGAATTAAAGTCTACATCAGGAGCAACACTCAATGAACTATGTGATAGTTTACAAATTATATGAAAGTTGATGTCTCTTATGTCTACCGATCGGAGTAAATATAGCCAAAGAAAGGGTACTTCAAGACTCGCCTTTGAAGCTCAACGAATTTATACTTAGACACGTCTTGAAGTAGGGGACATTTGTAAGCATTTAAATTTTATCGAATTTAAATCGATAAAATAATGCGGACTATGTTTTAAATATATTAGTCCAAATAAATTTATTGGGCTAATATAATTGGATTATTTAAGTCCAACATAATATGGATTAAATAAATAAGTCTTAATCCATTGGGCTAGTCCATTTAATTGGGCTAAAGTGATGAGCCCACTTCATTAAGCCCAAGATGACATCTTCCTAGAGGCCCAGTTTGGTGCCACGTATCAAATGACGTAGCGCGCCATGTCAAACGGAAGAGCCAATAGGATCATGCCACGTGTCAAAATGACAAGGCATGCCCAGTCACACTGAAAGGCCAAAGAAATCACGCCACGTGTGCAAGTGACATGTTCTGGCCAATCAAATGCGGTCGTGTCACCCTTCAATTTGATTGGTCGGAAAGAGTTTGTTCTTATCATGACTCTTCCCTTCCACAACTATAAATAGGGGTCTTCATAACTCAGAAAAGGGACCAGAAGTTATAACAAGAAGCAAGAGAGAGCTCGTGGATCAAACACTGCAAATTCCTTCACAAGTTTCAAGCTTCAAGCAATCAAGTTTCAATCTTCAAGCAATCAAGTTCAAGCTCAAGAACGAAGAACAAGGCAAGTTCAAGCTCAAGAACGAAGAACAAATCAAGGTCAAGTTCAAGCAATCAAGCTAAAGCTCAAGAACAAGATCATCGTTCGTGGCGACAACTACATATTCAAGATCAAGCTCAAAGGCCCTTGAATTTATTTACCATTGAAAAGTAGAATCAGAGGATCCATAGAGATTGTAACACTCAAATATTTGAAATAAAATAATACGATTGTTGCGATATTTTCTTTCTTGATTTTATTTTCTTGACGCAAATTTATTGTCTACAGCCGTACGCTTTGTATTATTTTTCTCTCTCATTCTTTCACATTTTTCTCCACCCTATCTCTCTCAACGCCTGTCTTTCTCCATGAATACAACCACGATTCTCCACTGATTCATCTCCATTGTCTCGCGAGATTTTCATTGTTAGGGGGCTGGGGCTCTGAATCAATGTCGAAATCAAGGAAATCTGAAAGGAAATCACGAAGATCCACCCCATTCTGATGGTCGTTGCTTTGACCTCGGTCGAGTACAGTTTTCCGCATGATTTTACATCTCAAGTCATCCTTACCAAGCCGCGCATCTTCATCAAAACATAAGGAATTTCTTTCGTTTTTGCGCCAAATTTTGAGAGTTTCGAGTCAGAATCGCGGCCCTCTTGACGAGATAAGAGAGTTATGAAGTATGCTGCTGTGACAACTCTCGGACTGCTAATGCAATCCAATCCCTGTTTAAATCTTTCCCAAGAAAAGATTGAATCTCCTCACAGAAAAGTAAAATTAAGAAGAGGTGGCAAAAAAGTTGGTTCGCTGCAAGCGCTTCTGGAATCTTTGGAGAAGAACATCAAGGATCGTAAGGAAGTTGAATTAACGTTGTGAAGGCAAGATCAAAGTTGCAGCACATGATGCAGAAGATGGGATATTGGAGAAATTTTATAAGTCTGAAAATGATAAGGTTCAGAGAGAAGCTTATGAGGAGCTTTGCACGAGGTTGCAATAAGCATCTAAGTCCATTGATTCCAATTGCAGAAAGTATGAACAGTACTGGTTTGCAGGCATCAAATTCGATGACGGTGGTCCAATTAAAGTTTTGATTTACCACAACATGGTTGGGCATGAAAATGAATTAGATCGGCAATCATATCGTAGGTACGGGGGGCATCGATCGGCAAGACAACTTTAATTTCGCTAGAAGAATTTATGATGATCCGATCCAGGAATTAAATCACATTTTGACATTCTAGCATGGGTTACTATATATGTCAAAATGCTGCTGCATGCAGCTTCTTCATTGTATTCCATCAACCGAAGGTGAAGCAACGGATGATGGTGAGCTAGCAGGCAAGCTGTGGAAGTGCAGGTACCTAGTTGTCATCGACGATATATGGAGCACCAACGCTTGGGATGATATAAGTCAATGGTTTCCAGTCATGCCCTACTTACAACAAGGTGTGGGAATGTGGCCAGTTATGCTGCATCAGGTAAGCCTCTGAGTTCAAAAGAAAGTTGGGAACTATTGCAATCGGAAGTAGAGAATTATTGGAAGTTGGAAAGAAATATAATTGTCGCGGATCGGAGTGCCTTTGGCTGTTACTGTAGTTGCTGGGCTTCTATCTAAATGCAACGTTCAATATAATGCACTAAATAGATGGGAGCAAGTTGCAGAAGATCGATGTAAAATCAGCAATATTTAAAGATCCCGGTCAACAATCTGAAAAGGTTCTTGCTTTAAGTTACTATTGATTATCTACCTCAACACCTAAAAGGTTGCTTTATGTATTTTGGGATTTTTTCCGAAGATGATGAGATTAACGTGACAACACTAATCAACCTATGGGTTGCAGACGGGATTTTAAAGGAAGTTGATTATAAAAGTTTGGAAGACGTAGCTGATGAATATTTACAACAACTTATAGACAGAAATTTGGTTCTAGTAGGCCAGCAGAATTTTTGTGGACAAGTGGAAACATGTAGGATACATGATCTCTTGCATGAGTTATGCTTGAGACAAGCTCGGAATGAGAACTTACTACCTGTTATAGATGATAAACCACCATATCGAGCCTCACTTGTCCCCCAATCATTCATGCAGGTCTGCGTGATGAATATATTGTTCGGTCAATTGGTGGTTTTCATCGGTTAAACTCTCATTGCTATGATCAAAAGGTAATTCGCACTATTGTCTCTCATTGCTATGATCAAAAGTTAATTCGCACTAGGTGAACATGCATATTATGCGCCTCATAACAAATAGAGTATCTTTTAGTAGTTGATAACGAAAGAGGGATGAGGGAAATAAGAATTCCAAAATGATCAGAGTATTGGACTTGAGAAAATTATGCTTTCATAATGACATTCCAAGGGGAGGTGCCTTGGTGCATGCTATTTGCCGATGATATAGTGTTGATTGACGAGACGCGTAGCGGAGTTAATGCGAGGTTGGAGGTTTGGAGACAGACCTTGGAGTCTAATGGTTTCAAACTGAGTAGAACCAAGACAGAATACTTGGAGTGCAAATTGAGTGAGGGGACCCATGATGCAGATGTAGAGGTTAAGCTTGATGCTCAAGTTATCCCCAAGAGAGCGAGTTTTAAGTATCTCGGGTCTATCATCTAGGGTAACGGGGAGATTGACGAAGATGTCGCACATCGCATCGGAGCGGGATGGATGAAGTGGAGGCTCGCTTCCGGTGTTTTGTGTGATAGGAATGTGCCGCTAAGACTTAAGGGTAAGTTTTATGAGTGGTGGTTCGACCGACTATGCTGTATGAGACTGAGTGTTGGCCAGTCAAGAACTCCCACCTGCACAAGATGAGAGTAGCAGGATGAGGATGTTGAGATGGATGTGTGGGTGTACCAGGAGAGATAGGATTAAGAATGAAGCTATCCGAGACAGAGTGGGAGTAGCCTCTGTGTAGGACAAGATGCGGGAGTCGAGGCTGGGATGGTTCGGACATGATAAGAGAAGAAGCATTGATGCTCCTGTCAGGAGGTGTGAGAGGTTGGCTATGGAGAGTTTGAGAAGAGGTCGAGTTAGGCCTAAGAAGTACTAGGGAGAGGTGATTAGATACGACATGGCGCTGCTTCAGCTCACTGAAGACATGACCCTTGATAGGAGGGTGTGGAGGTCGAGGATTAAGGTAGAAGGTTAGTAGGTAGTTTGTAGTTGTTTACCGATAGTCTTAGTAGCATGCATGTCTCTTCATATTCTTAGATTTCTATTACGTTATGTGGTTGTGTTTGCCTCAGATATTGTATTCCCTGCTGCTATTATTTGGTACTACTTATCCTTTATCCCCCCCTACCCCCCCCCCCCGCCCTTTTTTTTCTTTTCCCTTCCTTCCTTACTTTCCACTTCTTCTTCTTGTCCTTTCTGAGCCGAGGGTCTATTGGAAACAGCCTCTCTACCTGCATTAGGTAGGGGTAAGGTCTACGTACAGACTACCCTCCCCAGACCCCACCTGTTGGGATCAAACTGAGTTTGTTGTTGTCAGTGGCGGATCCAGGATTTTGAGTTCGTGGGTGCTTAAAACATTTTGACGTAAAGTTACTACTGATACATCAGATCAGTATGCAACTATTTAAATATGACGATTAAAAAATTAATGAGAAAACTATAGTACTAATATGACCAACACCGTAAAACTATGATGAATAACACAATTTGCGGTTCTAGAGGAATCCTTGGTTTTTAAAAGCAAATATTCTTTTCTTTCTTTGCTATGGTGAATTAGATAAAGTAACAAAAGAAAAGTAAACAGAAAAAAAAGTAAAACAAAGTCAGAACCAAAAGAATAAAAGTACTAGTATTGGCTAAAAAAACGTCGCTAGTGAAAACTGAAAGAGCAAAACAGATGACCTAATAATTGGAGCAAAAGAAAGCTAGTGCTTGAAAAAATATAAGAAAAAAAGAGAGGAAAATGCCTAGCTAGGAGCAAGATTCGATCTCTCGCCCTTATACTTTTAGAGCCCTTCAGCACCCTTCATAAACCAAAGCACTCACCAAGCCTTTTGTTTTCAGGGTGCTTTCTACTTTTCTATACCCTTTTCTTAAATTCTCTATATAATTATACATACTCGGGGTCGAGGTTAATGGGTGCTCGAGCACCCAATTTTTATATGTAAATTCGCCCCTGGTTGTTGTTGTTGTTGTAATGACATTCCAGCTTCAATATTTGATTTGGTGCATCTAAGGTATCTATCCTTGTCCATTGACAGTCCTAAATGTCTCCCTCTTCTCAAACTTCGAAGACCGCAAGTTTTGACAGTTGAAATAGAAAACTTTGCGAGCAATATGATGTTAGTATACTGTATTTGTAAAATAATTATGGAAATATAAATGAATATACACAGAAATGAACATAAACAGAAATGTCAGAAAACCAATTCGAGCCCACTGAATTCACAGTGTTTCCTTAAGGAATTTGATCCCCTCCTAGTACCCAAGGTTATGGATTATTTCCTCCCAGGATAGAACGAATTACACACTGGTGTAGTGCTACTTCAAACCCCAGCGTTTCAGCGAACACAAAATTCAGTAGCAAATCACACTTACTTTTTGCTTTGTTTGATGCTAAAAGTATGCAGAAGAAGGAGAAGAAACTCAAAATCGTAGTGAAATTCTGAGCAGAATAGTGTTGTATTTATAGCCAAAGTTGGGCTGAAATCTGAAGAGGTGCAACTCTTCACAATGGCTGTTTATGCAAAAGGCCAACAGCATAAATGCCATTACATAAATGGCCATTTACTCAACAATAAAGAGGAAAAATAAAGAGGGAAAATTGAAGAGGGTAGTTACTTTTCTGTTACCAAAACAGAAAAACGGATTGGATTTAATATTAATATTCTGTTATTAAAACAAATATTTAATAACATTTCTGTTAATATTTTACTATTAACAAATAAATTTGGTCCAAAAAGTTAATCAATCAATCGTTTGACCAAATCCGTAGCCGTAGCCGTAGCCGAGCCGAGCGACGACGGCGGCGCGAGGCTTGCCTTCTTCTCAACTCTTTAAGAGCTAGAAGAAGAGCAATTGCTTATATACCTATAAAAAACCTCTTTCTCTTCCAATATGGGACAATGCCCATTTGCCAAGGGAGAACTTAAAATTTCACTCAAAAATTTCATTTCCCTCCATTTCCCATTCACCCTCTTTTAAGTATTAAATATTAATTAAATACATCCAAAACCCAACATATGATACCTTTACAAATTTGGAGGATGCCATAGTTAAGGAGTACTGTTCACTTTATAAAGACAAGATGGCGATGACCTCCGAATATGCCCAACGCTGAAGGGAAACAAGTAGTTTTGGAACACCTACATACTCTAAGTGGTGTTGGTCCAGGTCCAGCATGGTGTAAAAAGGAAATCTTTGCACTAATGCCTAACTTGAACAAGTTGGAGATTGTGTTAGACAGGAGTGTTGATGAACCCCGCGATTTGTGGATAGCTATTTCATATTTGCCTCTAGTTGAGACACTTAGAATTTAAAGCTGGGTGGTGGGATTCTGTTATAACTTGAGTTCGAATAGTCCCCCACATGAGGATGTTTTTTTCTGAACATCGAAGCACGTACTTTACCACCAACCCTAATTAAGAAGGCTGACATTATATATATATATATATATGCGGGTCGCATCTTCCTTGGGAGACTATATATGGACATTGTTGGTATGTTGCCTAAACTTGAGGCACTCGAATTGGAAGACAATGCATTCGGAGATTATTATATATGCGACCACATGGAAACCTACTAGAGTTTTTTCTCTATTAAAGTTCTTGTCACTACGTAAGATGGGATTCTTCATCGAGTGGAAAGCTACCGATCGAAGATCATTTTCCTGACTTTTTATATATATATCTCACTGCTGCTTGTGGCTAAAAGAGATCCCACAAGTATTTGCAAATGTTTTTACACTGCAACTGATCAAGTTACATGACTCTTGTATTCACCTGGCCATCTCAGCACAGCAGATTCAACAAGTGCAAGAAGCCACTTTTGGAGCCCAAGTGACGAATGTCCATACATACAGTTGTGGACAAGGTAAGGTCATCCATATCTCATGCTTTCACAAATACTCCCTCTGTTCCTTTTTTCTACTACTTAATACTCACTTGTTTAACCAAAAAATAGTTTTTGCCGTCAAAGCAATTAAAAGAAGAATTCGGGTTTCTATAACCAATTTTACTTCACTTTCCTTAATAATGATGAATACCAAATAATGGAAATAAAATATTGAGAAAACAAGGAAAAAGAATTCTTATTGATAATAGTAGCTTCCTTCCGAAAAGAGAGAATGAGATCTTTCAAGTAGCAATATAAATGATTGACCGTATTATATTGTGAATTTCTCGATGATTGTACAAGATATGTAAAGGGGAGTTTATATGAGCGTACAATATTTAACTGTTTTCCCCTACTTAATTCACGCCCGTTACTAATATTTATTACATTAATTACCCATTACATGGGTAATTTGTAACAATTATGGTAATAATAGTCAATCGCACACAATCAGGAATTATGCCGATTTCTTTCTTTAGTGAACCGTCCTCCCTCGTGGTCTTTAATAATCCATCCCGCGCCTATCTCTTCTTTTCCAGCTGTCAGGTACAGCATTCTTGTAAACGTTCCCGAGGGTGTTTTACCCATGCCTTCTCTAATCTTCACTCTTCTTTATCGTTTTGACTCTTATACCACCTATCATCATATCATTAATCTACGTGACGAGTCTACTTTTCCACCAATACAATACTAAAAATAACGTTTCTCTTTACTTGTCCATTTTAGCAAATCAAGCGTAATTGATTATTTTCTTCCAATATTACTCTTCGTTATTAGCTATCTCCCCTAGTTTATTGAATTTACAACTTTAAAAACCATTAACAAGGGTAATATAATAAAATAAACCTTTAATAAATGATTTCTCAAGGGACGTGCCTAGTTAATAAAGGACTAATAAAAGGGGACGGAGGGAGTATAGCATATCACCATGCTTTTTTCTGAGTTAAAACATTTCTTTCTTCTGTAAAGTTTTTATGTGGCTCATCTTCATGACTAATGTGTTAGTAAGAAACTAGATTGAAGTGAAGGAAGAAGAGAAAATGGAGAGAAGCGGAAGCAAAGTTTAAAATAAATAAAACTTCTGAACTTACTTTGACTAAACAAACTACACTTAAACCTTCTAATCGTGTCAATTCTCTTGTTGCCGTTTTTGACACTAAAATTAGATACACATTGCTTTGTCTCCACTCATTTCTTTTCTTTATTTGACATTTTGAATACAGTAAATGTGTTTTTAATATGGTCGAGGAAATATTAGAACTTGTCCATCAATATTTCATCAATATGTTAATATGTGTATTTCTTTTATTTTAATAGCTTATTGCCGCCAATGTCGTCATTTACTGAAGAGAAATTCCAGCTGACTGAGGAAGGTAGTTGCAACGATATTTCACCACACTTCGTTTAGAGCTCTCTATTTTTCTTGAGCACGGTGATAAGATATTAAGATCTTTATGCATTTGACTGTGTTTCTTTTCTTGCTTTTTGTTTTCAATCGTCACTTTAAAATATGGAAGAGTGTGTTGGAGCTTCAAGCTTTTACAAGTGATTAGAATTCCCTATAATAAAATAAGAATTACTGAATATGTCAAGAGGAAAGTGTGTCATGAACTCTAGATTTAATTATTTCTATATTCCAGTTTTTGGAGCAGTGAATAGCACAAAATTTATAGTCAAGGTAATTTTAGAAAAATCGAGAGCGTTCAAATTAAATTTGTTTGCTTCACCTGTTTTCTTTCGTTCGCCGGCGACGGAACTGAAATTACCAACGTTGGGACGTGAAGTTGTAATGTGCTGTTCTCTTTGTTATAACTTCTGATCCACTAAATTCCGTGCTTAAAACATAAAATGTTCCCAAAGCAGGTTCGAACTCGCAACCTCACTAAGAATAGTTCAGCCTCCGACAGGTTATGCTATAGAGCTCTTTGTGACAAGTGGCGTCACTTTATTTATTTTTATTGTTTTCTTGTTTTTCCATTTGAATTATATACAAATAATTAGTAAAGATTTTCAACGAAGCGGTGTCACGTGACACCGCTTGGGTTAAGGTAAATCCGCCCCTGAGTACAGAGACGATGATAGTTAAGGTTTCTCGTTTAAATTCGCAACTCTTCTGGTAATGCAGCGAAAAACTTTATTTTGCGCCTCACTTTATCAAAAGTGTAAGATATGGGTCCACGATGTGCACAAATAGCCACTAATAGCACCTATCTTTATTTTAAAGCCAGTGTTTTAAATGTTTTTGGGCTTTAGTGTCACGACCCAATTTCCAAACCCGGTCGTGATGGCGCCTCTCGTGAAGACAAGGCCAGCCAACAGAACACCAATAACTCTTTAATAATTACTTAGCGTGAATAAGCCTAAACCATTAATAAAATTCCCATAAGTGCGGAAGAAAAGTGATAAAAACAGGGAACCATCCCAACACAGCCCGACCGGGGTGTCACAAGTCACGAGCATCTAGAAGGATTTTTAATACAACTACAAGGACTGTAATACATGGATTAAAATTTAGAATCAAAAAGAAGAAATCCGGTGCCGCGAACGCTGGCGGTCACCTTGCTCAGCTACGATAGCAAAATCCTCAACCAACTCAAACCCGATGTCGGGTAAACCAATACCTGCATCTGCACGCGAGGTGCAGAGAGTAAAGTGAGTACTCCAACTCAGTGAGTAATAAAGGTAAATAATAACTGAGCAGCAAGAAACCACGTAAGCAAGCCATCATGCTATATAGAACAGTGTAACCCTTTGAGAAAACAGTGAAATCGTGAAATCTTTAGAAATATCGGGGCTAAGTTTAAAACCTCTTTTAAAAATATCTTTTACCAACAGTTAAGCAAATGAATGCGAAACAGATAGTGCAAGTCAGCACAAAAGTCAGCCCCTCGGCGCAGCACTCCATTAACAAATAACACCAGGGTACCAGGTAAACAGTGCAAGAAGTAGCATGGATGCCAATGAAATGCGAGTGCTGGAATGTCATGACAGATAATACACATAGGAACAAATGCATGAGTGCAATGCAATGCATATGATGGTACACTCCGGTACCCACTGCGGCGTGCAGCCCGAGCCATCCATATATTTAACGTCGACGGCGCTCGCTGGGGGTGTGTACAGACTCTAGAGGGGCTCCTACAGCCCAAGCGCAATATCAAGCCATCTCGTGGCATCAACCAGGCCCTCGGCCTCAAAATCAATATAACACCGCTGCGGCGTGCAGCCCGAGCCATCCATAGTCCAGAAATACACATGTAACACTGCTGCGGCGCGCAGCCTGATCCATGCTCAGTCCAGAAATGCACATAAGCCACTTGGGCAATACAACATGGTAGTTCTCAGCTCAAAACATCAATAAAATATTGTTTAAGTTTTCAAATCTTAGAAAGATGGCTGAGTTTGCAAAACAGTATTAAGACCTTGGACCGAGATCAAATAATATGCAAAGTAATGCGAAAACGGTGATAACAATCCCTGAAGGATTCACATAGTTGGTACGAAACCCAAACATGGCAATCAGTCCAAATTATGATGATAACAAGTAGTTTCAGTCAAATACGTAGTAATTTCATCAATCGGGACGGACCAAGTCACCTTCCCCAACGGTGCTCTACCCCACGCCCACTATCCGGCGTGCAAGTCACCTCAATACTGCACTATGTTGTGCAAATCCGGGGTTTCAAACCCTCAGGATATCATTTACAATCATTACTCACCTCGAACCGGTGAAATCTCTAGCTCGCGACGCCTTTGCCCCTCAAATCGGCCTCCACGCGCGTCGAATCTATCCAAAATCAGAGCGAATACATCACAATATGCTAAGGGGACAATACCCAATCGAAAATAATCGAAAACAATCGAAAAATAGCAAAAATTTCGAAACTAGCAAAACCCGAGCCCCGGGCCCACTTCTCGAAAAAATTACAAAATTCACATCAATGGATTCCTCATCTCGCCACAAGTTCATACATACCAAGAACACCCAAATCCGACCTCAAATGGCCCTTCAATTTCCAATTTAAAAATCCCAAAACTCAAGCCCTAGTTCTTCCACTTTTGGCTTAATTTTCATGAATTTCTAGGTGGATTTCACAATAAAAACGAGTTTTAAGTTCAAAAATCTTACCTCCAATCGATTTTCCTTAAATCCCTCTTTAATCTCCACCAAGAAGCTCTCAAAATGATCAACCATGGGGGAAAAATGGCTAAAATCGCGGATGAAATGTTTATAAACTTTCTGCCCAGACCTGGAAAATCCTTCATCGCGTTCGCGACCACTACCTCGCGAACGCGAAGTGCAAAAATTTAAAAGCTCGAAAACACTCTACGCGAATGCGACTCAATCGATGCGAACGCAATAGTTTAGGCCTCATACTTACGCGAACGCGCTACCTCACACGCGAACGCGTAGAAAAAACTCCACTGGGCTCCAAATCCTTATTCGCGAACGCGACACCCTCACTGCCAACGCGAAGCACAGGGTCAAGGCCCTCCGCGAACGCGAGACACCAAACGCGAACGCGAAGGCCAAACTCAGGCCAACCCAATTTCCTTCTACGCGATCGCAAGGGACCTCACGTGATCGCGAAGGCAAATTCTTCTGCAACAACTGATGGTCAATTTCTGCAACATCTCAACATGGAAAAGGGTCCGATTGACCACCCGAAACTCACCCGAGGCCCCCGGAACCTCAACCAACAGTACCAATACATCCTATAACATCATTCAAACTTGTTCCAATCATCAAAACACGTCAAACAACACCGAAACCATCAAATTACATCGGATTCAAGCCTAAGTTCTTCTAAAACTTCCGAAACACGCATTCGCTCAAAAACCCAACCAAACGACGTCCAAATGACCTGAAATTTTGCACACACATCACAAATCACATAACGAAGCTACAGCAACTCTCGGAATTCCATTCCGACCCTCGGATCAAAATCTCACCCATCAACCGGAATTCGCCAAAATACTAACTTCGCATTCAAGCCTAATTCTACACCGGACCTCCAAAATAATTTCCGATCACACTCCTAAGTCACAAATCATCCCCCGAAGCTAACCGAATCACCGGAAATCACATCCGAGCCCTATAACTCATAAGTCAACGTCCGGTTGACTTTTCCAACTTAAGCCTTCCTTAAAGAGACTAAGTGCCTCATTTCTACCAAAACCAATCCGAATCAACTATAACACACCAAATACTGATAATGAAACATGAAGAAGCATAAAATGGGGGAAACGGGACGGTAACTCATGAGACGACGGGTCGGGTCGTCATATTTAGCCACTGGTTTAATAAACTTATACCTGACTGGACGAAAATACCCTTCTGCTATAACTTATACCTACGCTTTTATTAACGATCAGTAGCAGCAGCAGCAGCAACGCACTTTACTACTTCACTGTGATCGTCAAATTTCAAAGTATAGAATTGCAGAAGATTCTCTTCCGATTTCAAACTATAGAATTCAACCTTCTCGTCCAAAAAACGATATAAATTTACAGTAAGTTATACTTTTATGTGTTTCTATTGATTTTTATTTCGACATAGTTATACTTTTTCCGATTTCTATTGATTTCTATACAGTAAGTAGAAATTTGATTTTTTTTTGAATTTCTGGATTGATAAGGTTAAGGACATCACGTACTGTCATAATTCTACAAAAATTGAGCACATAATATTAAGGACATAGTGTCCTGCTTTTGCAAATTGATTTGAAAAAGTTAAGGACACAATGTCCTCAACTTTGTTGCTGTTATTCTGTATATTAAGGATATACTGTCATAGTTTTGCAAATTGTCCTTAACTTAGGGACTGTCTGTCCTTAACTTTGAGTTTCAAGTTCAAAAGTTAAGGACAGAAGTCCTTATGTTTGACTTGCAGGTTCAAAAGTTAAGGACAGGCAGTCCTTAAGTTTGAATTACAGGTTCAAAAGTTAAGGACAGGCAGTCCTTAACTTTGAGTTCAAAGTTCCAAAGTTAAGGACTGTCTGTCCTTAACTTTGACTTGCAGGTTCAAAAGTTAAGGACAGGCAATCCTTAAGTTTGAATTACAGGTTCAAAACATAAGGACAGACAGTCCTTAACTTTGAGTTCAAAGTTCAAAAGTTAAGGATTGTCTGTCCTTAACTTTGAGTTTCAAGTTCAAAAGTTAAGGACAGGAGTCCTTAAGTTTGACTTGCAGGTTCAAAAGTTAAGGACAGACAGTCCTTAACTTTGTGTTCAAAGTTCAAAAGTTAAGGACTGTCTGTCCTTAACTTTGAGTTTCAAGTTCAAAAGTTCAGGACTAGCAGTCCTTAACTTATAGTTCAAAGTTCAAAACTTA
>NW_017670734.1:475298-475816 GCF_001879085.1 Nicotiana attenuata | reverse complement strand
ATGTTGAATTGTTTTGAGCCTTTGATACCCTTTCATCCTAACCCTGTCCAAAAGCCCGCACTACGGTCCAAGAAAGACCTTCTGATCAATCTTCGAGAGATGCCGAGTCAAGCGAGTAGAGGTGGACCATATCAGGGGCAACACTTTGGTCCAAACAAGGGAAATAAAGAATGAGAGAGTCTTGATGATAAATGCCCCTCATGGATACCACAAGTCGATGAAGGCTGAGAGAAATCAAAAAATGAGAGAGTCTTATTGGTGAAAACCTTCACGGGCACCATAAGACGACGATGAGATGAGAGAAAGACCCAAAATGAGAGAGACTTGATGGTGAAAACCCTTCGGGCACTACAAGTCGAAAAAGGATTGTGATTCAAATCGGATAAGCGGAGCATTGAAGCCCAGTTTCACGGCGAAAAGGTACAACAAGAGCTGAACATCATATTTGCTTAACAGAATAGGCTGCAGGTGCATGTCAAGGTCATCAGAGTCGGTATCCACATCCGATAGGTTTCTAC
>NW_017670734.1:469712-472439 GCF_001879085.1 Nicotiana attenuata | reverse complement strand
CAATTACTATTTGGGTTTAATTAGTGTATTTAGGTCAATTAGGGTCTAGGAATTAATTTAGATTTTTTCTAATTTTGAAAACAACAAAAAAGAATTTGTGAAAAGAAATGAAAAGAAAAGAGATTTTTGGGCCAGTCATTAATTCTCTCACCCAGGCCCAATTGAGTCCCCCCCTGACCCGCCAATACCAGGCCCAAAGCCCTCAGCCTCAGGAGCTTAGAAACGACGTCGTTTCCAGTTAATGGAGTCAAAACAATCTGAACCATTGATCTCCACCTGATCCAATGGCCAAGAAAGTCTCCCCTCTTTCACATAATAATGTCCGAAATCAGAGACTCCTTATTTCCCCCAAATACACCCGTTACTCCATCTCCCTTACATCTGAAGCCTTATTCAGCCATGGTCGCCGGCGAGAAGCTTCAACCACCACCATAAATTGGCCATGCCATCACCACCCCTTCTTGCATCCTATTCCTTCACCATTTTTCCCAAAATCCTCGCCAAATCAGATCGAGTTTCAATCTGAGATTGAAAGAGAAGAAAGTCTCTCAAGTCTTTGAGTCAGATGAACAATTAGGCTTGAAACAAGTATTGCCCGTTTGTTCTCAAGGGGAACGTATGGTTAACACTAGTTTCGTGTCAAATCGAAGTCGTTTGAAGTTTATCAAGCCTCGTGGCCGTAGAGGTATCCGTTCTTTGCACTGGCTTCTTTGTCTCCGTCTATTTTTGCGTCGTCTCCCTCGTCAATTCAATTATTTAAGCTTCTTCTCTGTTTCCTCCATTTCTAGTGTTTTTATTTATTTTTCGTCTTCATCTGGTTGCTGTTCTAATCCGCATGAAATGATTTTGGTATAATGTGTTTAGTCGTGTTAATTGGTTAGAACTGACTCAGTTTATGTCGTCAAATTGATTAGGCTATTTAGGAGCCATTGTTTATTTGTTAAAGGGGGGATTTGGGTTAGAATTTTTGGAGTCTCAGAATAGGATAAGGTCTTTGGGCTTTTAATTTGCTATAACCCGTCCCAGCAACAACTTTAGAGCTCTGTTCGTTGTGTGTGGCCTGACCCATAGTTGGATTGGGATGGGAGGGTAAATAACAGTAGTTACGAGGGTAATTTGGGTAGACTGGATAGGAGGGAATCTTTTTGTAACTGATCTGGAAACTTCTAGCAGGGATCTGTTAGTAAATTTCAGGATATAACTTGGGAAACAAGTCACAAAATGAGGGACTCAAATGCAAAATTAAAACTTGAGGGTTACCCTACTTTGCTTGGCTATAAAGGCATTCTAACCTTGCCTTTCAAGGAGGGGGATAGAGCCTTGAACATTCTGAAATTTGGAGAGAGATTAGAGAGCTGGAAAAAAAATCAAAAGAGGCTGAGCATTATGAAAATCTGAAAAGAATTAAGAAATCCGAAATAAAAAATGGCTGTAAATTCTGCAGAAAACACTGTTCCATTGACCCTTGTTTAGCTTGGTTGTTTTAAATCCTTCATCTCTTGATTCAAGTCTGGTTTTGAACATTAAAATGGTGTGAAGTCTAGTCACTGAGGTTGGATCTAAATTTGCTGGGCTAGCTGTTTATTTGAAGTAGTTTTCTGGGCTGTGTTACTCCATTTTTGAGTTTCCAAAATCATCCTGCTGTCTACTCTTTGGTTGCTGGGGGTTGAGTTCGTTTTGGTTGGCTGTTTGTTGTTGGTTTTTGCTCGAACCTGTGTTTGCTGTGCTACTAGCTACTAACTATTGACCCTGCTTGGGTTTGGCTCTATCTCATTTCAGGTACACACTGTAAAGCTACTGATCGTGAATGTTGGATTTGAAAGATAAAAATGAGAAAGAAAGATTTGAAAGCCTCATTTCTGTTATTCCATCCTGTTTCACTTTGTTTTTTTTCTTGTGGAATATGCTATATTGTTTAGTCAATCTTTGTGTTAAGTAGATAACTTCATTTGTAATCGAATTGGGACTTGTAACGACCCGACCCGTCGTTACGGGAGTTATCGCACCGTTTTCCCCGTTTTATGCTTCTATATGCTTCATTATATGTGTTTGGAGAATTTGAAGTAGTTCGGATAGAGTTCGGTTAGAAATGAGACAATAAGTCTCTTTATGAGAAGGTTAGTTTGGAAAAGTCAACCGAATGTTGACTTATGAGTTAGAAGGCTCGGAATGGATTTCCGATGATTCGATGTCCTTCCTAAAAGCCCAACGGATGGTTGGGAATGGTTGTTTGTCGTACTTGGCTTTCGTTAGAGATGTTGGAGCTGAGACTCCTAGTCTTGATTCGGTTCCCGTTGTGAGGGATTTCCCTTATGTGTTTCCAGCGGACCTGCCGGGCATGCCGCCGGACAGGGACATTGATTTCGGTATTGATCTGGTGCCGGGCACTCAGCCCATCTCTATCCCTCCCTATCATATGGCACCAGCGGAGTTAAAAGAGTTGAAGGAACAGCTTCAGGAACTCCTAGATAAGGGGTTCATTCGCCCGAGTGTGTCACCTTGGGGTGCACCAGTGTTATTTGTAAAGAAGAAGGATGGCACAATGAGAATGTGCATTGATTACAGACAGCTGAATAAGGTGACAGTGAAGAACAAGTACCCACTACCCCGTATTGAGGATTTGTTTGATCAGCTTCAGGGAGATTCTTTAGTATTTCTCTTATTTATTACCTGTGTCTACTATTTAGGCAGAATACCCGTCACCCATTCTTACTAGTAAACTGAAAG
>NW_017670734.1:264966-466100 GCF_001879085.1 Nicotiana attenuata | reverse complement strand
CCGGGTTTCTAAGTGAAGATCGCAAAAGCGGAAATGTGGCTGCAGAAGCGGTCCCGCATAAGCGAAAGCAGGACCGCAGAAGCGAAAACTGGACTGGGCGACAGAAGGGTTTTAAAATAATATTTCATCCACGACCCTTTCATATTTTTCCTCCATTGTTGACGTTCTTAAGAGCTTTGAACAAGGAAATTCGAGGGTTTTGACTGAGAATCACTTGGAGGTAAGTCTCTTGGCCTAATTACTCGAGTTTATGGTACATTTATCATAGAAATCAGTAGAATTTCATCAAAAACGGGTCAAGCTAGAGCTTGGAAAGCTGTGATGTAAAAAAATGGAATTTGGAGAGTCAAACGAGCTCCGATTTTGGTAAACTTTATATGCACGGACTCGTGGCGAGACGAGGAATCCGTTGGTGTGATTTTCGGAATTTTTCGAGAAGTGGGCCCGGGGCTCGGGTTTTACCAACTTCGTGAATTTTAGTACTTTTCGAGTATTTTTGATTGGGTTATGTTTCTTTAACCCATATTTATGTATTCGTTGTGATTTTGACTAGATTCGACGCGCGAGGAGGTCGATACGAAAGGAAAAGGCATTGCGGACCATTCTACGGCCGGTTAGAGGTGAGTAGTTGGTGTATATGATGGCCTGAGGGTTTGAAACCCCGGCTTTTCACATTGTGACGCTATTGTAGGGCGTGACTCGCACCCCATGGCAGGTGCGGGATTTGGTTATGACTGGGGATTGTGACTTGGTCCATCCCGAACAAGAATGTTTCTATATTGGCGACTGATACGCATCCTGTATTGAATATATCTGGGCTTATTGCCGTGTTTGGGGCCTAGTGCCGATCTGTAGCATCCTTAGAGGATGAATGTCATTGTAATAGCATGCTTTGTATAATCATTGATCTCAGTCCTGTGTTTAATCACTGTTATGAAACGCTAAGTCACTTTTCCTGAAGTTAAATATCTAAAGTATATTCTTCTTAATAAATTGGAAATTGGGAAATTAATTAAATCTGTTACGTGACTCATATGCATATTGTGGACTGAGTATGGATCGGGCTGCACGCCGCAGCGAATGGTATGATTATATTGCGCTTGGGCTGAAGGAGCCCCTCCGGAGTCTGTACACACCCCCAGTGAGCGCCGTCGACGTTAAATGGATCGGGCTACGCGCCGTAGCGGTCATGTGCATTGCATCCTTACATTATACTTGACTGATATATTTGAAGTTGTTTTGTTGTTAGTTCGTAGTTAGGTGTTGGACTGTTAGTTTTAGCTTTACTTTGTGGCATTTCATGGATTTCTTATCTTCAGACATTTTATATGCTTATTACTCACTGAGTCGGTAGTACTCACCCCTACTCCCTGCACCTTGTGTGCAGATTCAGGTGCACGGAGGCTTAGCTGAGCAGTCTTTGTTTTCCAGAGCTTATCAGAGTTGTTGAGGTAGCTGCTTGACGTTCGCAGGACCTGACTACTCTTCCTATTTCAGTTTTATTTATATATATACATTTCCAGACTTGAGTATTTTCGTTCAGATATTGTTGTTCAGATTGTTTTAGAGGCTCTAGACTCGTGACCCCAGATCTTTTGGGAGTGTTTTATCAGACTTCGTGTTTTCTCAGTATTATTCTCCGATAAATATTGGATTATTATTCTAAAACTATTAAAATCTCTTTATATTGTCGGTTTGAGGTTTACGGTTAATTTGGGAACGATTGTGGTCTGGCTTGCCTAGCTATTGTTGGGCGCCATCACGACCGTGTTTGGGGTCGTGACAGGACTGTTGTAAGACTGAATATACAGTTTGGGTATACATGTAGGTGGAAGTAGTCTGATAATTGTAATTGGTTGCTAGCTAAAATTAGTTGCTAAGTCATTCTCTAATTTGGTAAAGTTCAACTTGCTCATAGGTTCACTCATTAGTTTTGGCTGAATGTGTTCTTGAACCTCTGATGATTACAATTGTGATTTAAGGAAAATGACCTGTGGTATTGCAATAATAAGTTTCGTTTCATTTAAATCGATTAGGAGCAGGTGTAATTGGAACTTATGGGTTTATAATGTTCAATCAATAGTTTCAAATTTGAAGAACAAAAGTTCAATTCCATGTAGTTGCTGACTGAAACGTAAGTAATACTTTCGGCCATAGAGTTGAATAAAATTTTGCCTTTGTGTTACTGTGAGGGTTCGATCCAGTAACCCCTTTGCTAGCTGAAGTTGGGTTTGCCTTCATTTGGGTTCTCTCATATACTTTAGTTTGGACTAATGGTCGTAATTCAGAAGAGCACCACAGTCCATTGGGCCTCTCAGTAGGCCCAAATTTAACTTTAATTCTTCCCCTCGAAAGTGTATTTTGTTAATTTACGCCATAATATAGTCTTGGCTCTTTAATGTTTAGATAAGCGAGTTTCTTCTTCAATCAAATGAGGTGAGCCATATTAGTGACACAAGTAGTTTATGGTCCTCCGAGCTTTTAGTTTAAATATCCTTTAAATAGAATTGAGGCGCGCCATGCCAAACAAAAATAATAATTGCGTGGCCCTCGCTTTATTTAATCTTGAATTGATCCTTAGATTCCGAGGCGTGCCATTTAGCAAATTCCATGGCCCTCGCAAATTACGAATGCGAAATTACTTTAGGCACGTTAGTTAATAATATTACTTTCTTAAACTCGGGTGCGCATTTATGTGACCCAAATCTAAATCCCAACGAAGTTAAAATATGTCAAAAATCACGGGTGCATTTATGTGACGTGGTTCGAGATTTGTTTTAACGACGTTGCAATCTTCTTTAAAAAATAAGAATAAAAGCGGTTAAAAAGTTAAAATTTGCACATAGCTTCATAATTGTATAAAATCAGATAATTAAGCCAGATATGACAGTTGAGCGACCGTGCTAGAACCACGGAACCTGGGAATGCCTAACACCTTCTCCCGGGTTAACAGAATTCCTTACTCGGATTTCTAGTTCGCGGGCTGTTAAACAGAGTCATTCTTTTTCTCGATTCGGGATTTTAAACCGGTGACTTGGGACACCATTAATCTCCCAAGTGGAGACTCTGAATCTTAATAATAAATCCCGTTCCGATTGTCCTTTAATTGGAAAAACTCCTTTACGCCCTTGCGGGTGTAGCGAAATAGGAGGTGTGACAGCAATAGATTGCAACCTTCGAAGTATTTGTACCCCTTCTGACAGCGCTCTAAGGCCCGGTATATGTCTGCTATGATCATAGGGACAATGGTATATGTCTGCCCTTCGATCCCCTCCATCAAGGTTTTGGTTACCATGGCCAGTCTGGTGTGGATTCTGTCCCCTTGGATTAGGAACACTAACAGACCCAAGAAACATACGTTGAACACAAAAACCCTTCCGTGAATCCAACCCAAGGAAGTGATGGAGAATTCGTCATAAAAAATATGATAAGATCTACTGTGACCGTATCGTGCATAGAGGAAGTCCAAGGGTATGTAGGAATTCTTCAGGCATTCCAAGTCATCATTCTTCTTTAATCCCATCATCTTCAGAAATCCTCTAGTAGAGCGATTTTCCGGTACCAATAAACCAGGACTATCCCAAGGTAGCCCAGCAAATCCCCCTATTTCTTCCAAGAGAGGGGTCATTTCTATGTCTCCAAAGCGAAACACAGCTTTTTCTTTATCCCAGAACATTGTGGCAGCTTCAGTTAACATGTTCTTTGGCTGAAGGTTCAATAAAGAAGGAATATTTCCCAAGACCCTCTTCACATGATTCTTATCACTTGACGGAAGATCCTCCCACCAATCTAGCAATAGTGATGGTATGTTACGGACCATGCTGAACCTGGGGACTTCGTGCCATATTTTCTGCATTACAAATATGGTCAGGCCCTTTCCCCCTCCAAATTCGACTATTTATACAGCAATGATTGGCATATTGGAACTTATTTCTCCAAAATTAATGCACACAATCGTGGTTGCATCCGTTGGGATTATGGAATACCCGATGGACTTTTGGACGAGGCTTGTCTTAAAGGGTTACTATGTGGACAACATATTAACCCGGCTAGGTTTGACCATGATGCATGTACAATTAATCAGAGTAAGGTTCCTAGAGAGGTCTAGACCGGTACCCTCAAGTGGACAACTTGAGGGGGAAAGGCACGTAACCGTTGACTGCACCGCTGATCGACTAGTTTTACCGTAAATACGCCTTTCTGAATTTAAAGGGTGATATATAGGAAGGGCGCAAACACTCCATTAAGTGTTGCTATAGGATTGATTACGCACGAGTGTAAATGATGTTGATCATGATTTATGCAATAATAAATAACATGTTGTCACGTATGTGCATGTTTAAAAGAATAATAAATGCGGTATTAAATAATTGAAAGACTTTTAAGAAAGAAAACAAGGAGACAAGTCAGTTTCCATAATAAAGGAAATCATAAATGCTTGAAAAATAGGCAATTAAATCCAAATAAAGGGGGAAAGGGAAAGGGTTCACATGTATTAATAGAATAAAGCATGCTTAAGACTAATTCACAAAAAGCAAGTTTGTTATGGCAAGAGCCTAAAAATATCCCTAGCAGAGTCGCCATGCTGTCACGCCCCCTTTTTCTCCTCGCGGGGTCCGGGTTTCGACACGTTGGGACAATCCCTTTCCTTTTGGGAATTGGGTATGGAATTTGAAGAGTCGCCACCTAACGGATTAAGGTGCGTTAGGGCACCTAGGACAATTAACTCATGAAACTAGTTTGTGGTACTAGAGATTGGGTAAGGGCTCGAAATTACCTTGAGGGGAAGGTGTTAGGCACCCCTCGAGGTCCACAACGGTGGGTCCCCGCCAAACTCGAATTAGGTGAATTAGTCTTATAAGCAAATAAAGCAATTTAGACAAATAGATATTATGTTTAAAATAAGGAGTAAAGGGGTCCTAGGTTTTTTAGCCTATAGGATCACTTCTGTGCAATACTTGGTAATCGTCCCCAAGTTGGGGTGCTACACATAGCATTAGCGCACAGGTCATCATATCCTTTACTACCCGATTACCCCCCCTCCCCCCTTAATTATTGTTACCTAAGCATTCTAATAGCATCCAGTACGTGCCTTATGCGTGCATTACCCATCCCCTGCCTGTGGCCCTGGAGGTGTTTAGGACCTCTATTTAAGGTGGTTATAGACTCACCTAAGGTGTTTAAAAGGAAAAAACTAGGCGACAAACAAAACAGGTAGGACTTGTTGACATGTGATTTTTGACCCTCCCCAAGATTTTTCATATTTTAGCATGTAAATATTTAATGTAGGCCTAATATAGCTATTTCAACTATTTTTGACTTCTTTACTTTATTTTATTACCAGAAATGAAAATTACAAAAAATATTTTAGTTTATGTATTTGTCATAAATTTGAAAAAAATGCAAAAAATAGTACCCTATTTTTATCTTTATATAATTTCGAAAATACAAAAATAGTTTCATGTTTAGTTTAATTAATTAGGATTAGTTTTGACATGGGGTAGTATTTCTATCTTATTTTAAAAGGCATTGTGTAGTCTAGGGACCCTTCTAGACTCTTCTCTAGGACAAAAAATAAATAAAAAGACCCTAAGGACTTAACACAAAAGACCTAGGGACTAATTGGCAAAATACACAAAATATAAACCTAATCCCTACCCCTATATATACTATCTAACACCTAAAATAAAAGGACCCTAAAAAAACTATCAGCCGCAACAGGGAAAAAAGAGAGAACCCCTTCGATCTTCTTCTTCTTCAGAGAAGGGCCAACGTCCATGGCTTCCCTTTAATCAAAAGCCAATCGACCCTTCTGACCAGCGGCATAACACCAACGAACAGACCTTGAGCTTCTTCTTCTTCCTTCTTCATGTAGGACGGACAAAAACCCTAGAGTCTAAGAGACGGATGAGCCGCAACAGTTCGAAAAAATGGAGACCCCCATCGTTTCTTTCTTCTGAAGCTGAGACAGCCGTATAACATAGAGAAACGACCCCTCCCTCCTTATTGTCATCGTCCTCATCTCCTTCAACTGTGAAAAACATGATTGAACCCTAGAGCTCACCATCAGCCATCTTCATTCTANATTCTGATGAAGTTTGATCGAGGTTGATTCCGGTTTGAGCCTCGCTGCTGATTCGGGTCCATCTGTTGTTGTTCATCTCCATTTTCCATTGTCGGATTCATTTGTATTTGATTCCAAGCAAGATTAATCGGAAGTTTCACGCGTTAAGGTCCGTTCTATCTTCTCTTCATTATTATGTTAGCTCGACATCTTGTATTAGTTGACTTTGGTAGTCTTATTATTGCTTGTGTACTGATTGTTTGGGCTAGCAGTTCATAGCTATATTTTGTGGATTATTTTGTTTGCTTGGCCTTTCATGAATGTGGATGCCGTCGTAAGGTCGATCTCCTTTCCATGAGCATGTGAAGCTGATCAAGATTAGGAATCTGGAATAACATAGGGAATGTGGAGCATTAAAAGAAGTAAAGGAGTTAGTGCTCAGAATTCTATTTGCTTAACATGCTAGTGCATATTGGAAAGTTTGGGAGGTAATGAGCCCGTATAATTGTAGTTTATGTCAATCTTCTTGATTTTGTCCGCAGTTTTTATATAGATATATATATCTTCCTCCAGTATAAATGAAGTTCTGCAATAAGCCATCTCAGTAACGCAAAGATCTCTTGTCGTTGAATTTGGATGCTTGGTATGATTCTGTGGTAAAAAATGGGTTTTCATGGGCTACTAGTTAATTTTAGTTCGTATAGATCGGGGCGAGCCATTTAGTTGAACAGATCGGGGCGAGCCATTTAGTTGAATTTCCATGGCCCTCGCAAAGTTGCAAATGCGTAATTGCTTTAGGCGCATTAGTTAAATAATTTTCCTTCCTAAATTCGGGTGCGCATTTATGTGACCCAAATCCAAATCCCAACGAAGTTAAAATATGTCAAAAATCACGGGTGCATTCATGTGACATGGTTCGAGACGTGTTTTAACGATGTTGCAATTCTCTTTAAAAATATGAATAAAAGCGGTTAAAAAGTTAAAATTTGCACATATGTTCATAATTGTTTAAAATAAGATAATTAAGCCAATATGACAGTTGAGCGACCGTGCTAGAACCACGGAACCTGGGAATGCCTAACACCTTCTCCCGGGTTAACAGAATTCCTTACTCGGATTTCTGGTTCGTGACTGTTAAACAGAGTCAAATCTTTTCCTCGATTCGGGATTCAAACCGGTGACTTGGGACACCATAAATCTCCCAAGTGGCGACTCTGAATCTCTTAATAAATGAATCCCGTTTCGATTGTCACTTCAAGTTGGAAATAACTCCCTTTATTATACCCTCTTCCGGGGGTGTAGTAGAAAAAAGGAGGTGTGACAGCTCTGGCGACTCTACTGGGGAGAAGAACCAGAACTTCGGTTCAGGGTTCGAGAATTTGTGCTTGGAATAATTGTTGTATTTGGCTTTGTTTATTATCTGATTTTATTACATGTTTGGGCCTAACGTGCAAAATGTTGCTTTTTACCGCTTTGATATTATCTGAACTGTATATATAAAACTGTTACAAAACCCTTCTCTTCCCATCTTCGGGGATGTGCTCGCTGGTCGAGACTCCCTATTCTGTTAGTGTCATACCATGAAATAAGAAAGAGGCCGGACAAGTTACTAAGCCGGATGGCCTTTTGGTTCCCGGTACGTAGCCCCCTCCTCGACTCAAGTTGTCCGCTTGGGTACACAGTCTAGAACATATACCCAGGTTTTGAACCTAGAATAACTCAGCCTCATGCCGGATCCCTAGTAGGAACGCTTATCTGCATCATGTGCATTTTGACTTAGGGGACTCAACACAGGGGTTGGGTCCGTCTAGGACAGGTGTACCCAAAATAACAGACCATCTTGATGCATCCTATGTGCTACAATGTTGCATTTATTCAAGGGGAAAATGGTCATTTGGCAGACCAATGATAGTTGAGGCAAATGAAANGATTATTTTGTTTGCTTGGACTTTCATGAATGTGGATGCCGTCGTAAGGTCGATCTGCTTTCCATGAGCATGTGAAGCTGATCAAGATTAGGAATCTGGAATAACATAGGGAATGTGGAGCATTAAAAGAAGTAAAGGAGTTAGTGCTCAGAATTCTATTTGCTTAACATGCTAGTGCATATTGGAAAGTTTGGGAGGTAATGAGCCCGTATAATTGTAGTTTATGTCAATCTTCTTGATTTTGTCCGCAATTTTTATATAGATATATATCTTCCTCCAGTATAAATGAAGTTCTGCAATAAGCCATCTCAGTAATGCAAAGATCTCTTGTCGTTGAATTTGGATGCTTGGTATGATTCTATGGTAAAAAATGGGTTTTCATGGGCTACTAGTTAATTTTAGTTCGTATAGATCGGGGCGAGCCATTTAGTTGAATAGATCGGGGCAAGCCATTTAGTTGAATTTCCATGGCCCTCGCAAAGTTGCAAACGCGTAATTGCTTTAGGCGCATTAGTTAAATAATTTACCTTCCTAAATTCGGGTGCGCATTTATGTGACCCAAATCCAAATCTCAACGAAGTTAAAATATGTCAAAAATCACGGGTGCATTTATGTGACGTGGTTCGAGACGCGTTTTAACGACGTTGCAATTCTCCTTAAAAATATGAATAAAAGCGGTTAAAAAGTTAAAATTTTCACATATGTTCATAATTGTTTAAAATAAGATAATTAAGCAAAATATGACAGTTGAGCGACCGTGCTAGAACCACGGAACCTGGGAATGCCTAACACCTTCTCCCGGGTTAACAGAATTCCTTACTCGGATTTCTAGTTCGCGACTGTTAAACAGAGTCAAACCTTTTCCTCGATTCGGGATTCAAACCGGTGACTTGGGACACCATAAATCTCCTAAGTGGCGACTATGAATCTCTTAATAAACGAATCCCGTTTCAATTGTCACTTCAAGTTGGAAATAACTCCCTTTATTATACCCTCTTCCGGGGGTGTAGTAGAAAAAATGAGGTGTGACAGGACTGTCACATAAAAGATCACTTAAGGGCTCATATTTACCTCCACAAACAGACACAAAGCAAGTGCACGCCATTCAGATAAGCAATCTTATAAGATTAGGAGTCCTATAGGCAGGATATCTAAATGAGTACAAACAGAATAGACAAAAGTTTTATTTAAGTGAGGCAGTGAATACTTATCAGTTTGCTTATTGATTTTATCACTTATTGAATCTGAACACATTTCAAGAAGCAAGAAAATCACAATTGTAATCTCAGGTTTTAACTGTCCTACAGGTTTGGCTAAGTGATAGCCGGGCAGAACCCTATTAGCATGGTATCTAAGCTCTAAACAATCACTGATTTTAACAGGCTGATTTTATCTTTAGACCCTATAGGCATGCTTTCTAAGTGCTAGGAGTGATTACCAGTGTTATTTTATGTACGCAAAAGACTGATTCTATATGTATTCCCTATAGCCATGATATCTAAGTGCAGAAATTGATCTTAAAACCTTATAGGCATGGTATCTAAATGCAGAAATTAATTTTTGAAACCTTATTGGCATGGTATCTAAATGCAGAAATTAATTTGAAACCTTATAGACATGGTATCTAAATGACTTCAGTTCCTATAGGCAGGATCTCTATTACTCATGCATATGCAGAATTCTTAGAGCGCATTGACAGAGAAAATGGTTATTCAAATAGTCAATAGCCTATAGACACAGTTACTAATGCACATTGGATTAAAAAAATACGTGCAAGTCCTATAAACAGGATGTCTAATGTGCAGAAATAAACGTAAAGCCCTATAACAAGATTTCTGATATGCAGATGTGCAGCATAGAGTCAAAACAGTACTACAATACCAGCATAATCAAGTCCTATAGGCAGGTTCTCTACCCAATTTCAACAGAGATATATAAAAATCCCTCCCAGCTTTTACTAGTAACCCTAATATCTATTTTTACAATAATTATTATACAGACCAATATAAATGAATTCCATAATAAAAATTACTATACTATAGAGAGCCTTCATAGGCCCAACATCAACTTGGAACTAAGCCTCCAAACATAGCACCTTTGAGCATAGTGGTAGTCCATCCATAACACATAAAGCTAGTTCCTGGTGTGTCAAAGTTCCCAAGGGCCTTAGGGACCCCGGGCAGTGCTCACACCAGAAGCAGATGTTCAACAAGATTCACAAAGGATTGGAAAACCAGCCCCAATGTGTCAGAGTTCAGATGAGTCTCATGGACCCTAAGCAGTGCTCACATTGGGGTGGCAGGACCCTAGTTAACTAAGAGTAGGTGTTGAAAATAGTATAAAAGTAGGAAATAGTTTTAGGAAATAAAATAGTTTGGATTTCAAAAGTGCACAGAAACAGATTACTAAATTATAAGAACCACAAGAAGTACACATTTAGCAGAAGGAGTTCAGCCATGAACTCCAGCAATCAAACAACAGACAGAACAGAGTGACAATTAATTTGAACAAGGTTTCACATGGCCTTAGTTCATTAGCTATTACTGGGTGAACATATAGGCGTATATTAATCAGAGAACAACATGCTGGGATCAAGTTACTGATCAGACAATCATATAGAAAGGTAGCAAAAGTTGAGCATAGAAATCATGAATTGATTAGGAGCTTGTTAAGGGTGAACACTTAAAACATGACAGAAATCATGGTAGTTGAGAAACAAATAGATATAGGTCTAATCACATAGAGGTAGACATGCTGAAAACAAGAAGCACATAGGTCTAATTTCATGGAAGTAGGCATGCTGGTTAAGATCCATGAACAGGGAGTACATAGGCCTAATTACATAGAAGTGGACATGCTGATTAAGAGTAATAAACATGAAGCACATAGGTCTAATTGCATAGAAGTAGACATGCTGATTAAGATCAATAAGCATGAAGCACATAGGTCTAATTACATAGCATATTGAATGATGGCAAAAGTGGAGGCATACCAGTTAAGAAAAAGCAACGGGAAAGTGAAGTGAACAGGATCCAAGGGTCTATCCTTGGCTTTCAGTGGGCTAGACAGTGCAGCAAACAAAGAAGAGGAGGATTGTGATGGAGAGTGTGTGTGAATAAGAGCAAGAACTTGTGTGTGTTTCTGTGTTCCTCTATGTGTATATGTGTCTTTTCATAAAAAAATAAGAATGGGGTTTATATAGCATCAAGTTGAGTATAACAAATAAGGTAAAGGAAATCAAGAGTTCACAAATGAGGCAAAGAGACCAACCAATCAATCAATTAAGGATTAACAGGACCAATTAACAAGCAGGATTTCGGGAAAGACCCTTCAAATTAGAGAGAAATCAATTATCAGCCAAATTAGGGTTTAAATAAGGTAAGAAACAAGTCATAGGCCCTTTTATAAGTCAATTAGAGTAAATCAACACCAAGAAATCAGGCCAATAGACTAATTAAGGCAAGTAGTATCGATTAGGAGTCACAAATAAGGAAAGAAGGTAAAAATTACAAGGAGTAGCCATCTCAGCAGAACACAATAATTTCGAACCCTAAATGGTCGAATAATCATCAATTAATCTCTGCTAATTGACGAACAAGGAATAACGTGCAAATATTGAAGCGAACAATTAAATAAACAAAGGACTAGAACATAGGCATGAAAGAATCAGTAGAACTAGTAAAGATAACCAGATTCAAACACATAGAAACTTTAGAAAAGTTTTTCAGAAACAAAACGAAGTGAAACCCTAGTTTTAGAAAATATTGAAATCGATGAATAGTAAGGAAAACAGAAGATTTTTTTAAAGAAAACTACGTGATAAATTCAAAGTCGTTTCAGATTTACAAGGATCTGAACAGATTCAAGTAGAAAGAGATGAGGGTTTTGAGAAAATGGGACGAGGTGAGAAAAAATCTAGCCTAGAATCGGAGTTTCAAAACATAGACACAAAGACAACAATACTCACAAACAACGATGAACACAAGGCAGGTTCATAAAAAACGAAGAGTCTAGGTCGACTCTGGGTCGAATCTCCTCGAGATTCTTCAGATAATAGCAAAATCGAACAACCAGTAGAGGTATGAGGCTAGATAAGGCCGTAAATCACCAGATGACCCCATATATGGTCAGGAATCGAAGGGGTTTGGGGAAATTTTAGAGTGACGGCGCCCTAGGGTTTGAGAGTGTGTCAGAGAGAAGAGAGGAGGAGAGGATTTGGGGGCGGCGAGGTTAGAGAAATGAGTAGGGTTTTGGGGTGTTAGGTTAATTAAAAAAGGAAAGAGGGTTTTGGACTGTTGATCTTTGAGAACAACGGCCAAGATCGGTTCCGAGTTGGGGCGGGTTAGATAGGAAATTGGGATATTGTTTGGGTTAGATTTAAGTGGGCTAAGGTAGATGAATTGGGCTGGGGGTCCGAATTTAAACATAATTAAAGGGGCTATTTGTTAAATACCTAATTTATAATAAAATAATTTGTAAAAAATAGCTAATTAAATGATAAAAATGATTTTATGCATGGAGATGATTTAAAATAATTACTTAGCATTATAAAAATATAAAAGGTCATTTTCTTGTGAAATAAGGTAATTATGCACACATGGGCTATTATTGCAAAGTTATTGCAATTATAACCCTAACATGTACATATGGCTATTTGTGAAATAATCAAAGGTCAGTATAAATATAAATGATAAAATTATCATAAAATAGTTTGTAATGCAATTAGTAATTATTTATATACTAAAATGCTAGAACAAATTAATTACAATCCTTTTAAAATTAAAGGAAAATTACGGAAAAATACTGGTTGATGCTCATGCACTATTTTGAAAGTATATATGTATTTTAAAATATATGAGGGAAAAATTGGATTTTTCGTCTGATGAAAAAATTGGGAGGGGAAAGAGTAGAAGCATCAAACATGGCGCGCCATGATAAGGAAAAGAGCTTGAGGGAGGAGGACAAATTGGACAAATACCTGATGCCTGATGGTTGTACCCATCTCTCTTGAAAAAATTAAAGACAAATTTGAGAAATAGCGTTAAACTTTCAGATCAGGAGAAATGCTGGAGAAGAATGAAATACAGGGAAAAGAGAGAAAAGGTTGAGGGATGAGTTGTATATATCTATACTTTGCTATAAAACGCGAATATCTCTCTACTCCGATATCGTATCGACAAACGGTTTAATGCGTTAGAAACTAGACTCGAAGATCTTCAATTTGGTAGGTAGATCACCCCATAATTCCAAGTATATTTGGAGAAAAGCTCATCTACATTTGACCTAATGTTCAGCAAAATTATGAATGTAACTTGTGATGACCTTTGCCAACTCTTGTTCCACAACTTGCTTGCCTTCAAAACGTAGCAAATGACTATCATACGACTAAATTAAATCATAGAATAACCTCCTTATCATGTTAAGAACTCTAGTCTCACCCCAAAGTACATGTTATAACATTCCAAACTTGTCGACTTTTGACAAAACTTATTTTCTTCAATTGGTTTAGCTTTTAAGCTTTGCAACCCTCTTGGCACTCGTTGTTCACGATCTTAAATATTTGTAACCTCCAAGGTAACATTGTTAACTTANCGGGGTTCTAAATCCTGTCGTAATTCATCGAAATCCATTCTCTTAAATCATACTCAATCAACGCTAACGTATCTCTTATCACTTATCACAATTACACCCTTATTCACTACCAGTGCAGCATTCCATCTCTTGTAAATGCACCTTGTCTTAGACTCTCTGAGTTCATTCAGGCTGTACCGAGCTTTCAATAACTTACGGAAGCTATCATCTCTCTGTTGAGATCGGGTTTAATCCCGAGGACTCACCTATTCTTGTCACCTTCACACTTGTATTTTCTTATCCTTACTCCTATCTACCTAAAACTTTGTCACTCTACGATAATTTAGCTTGCGACCTACATATATCTATTTATACTATTCGCAACCTTCCTTTAACTTGCTAGCACCATAGATTTCCTTTCATGCCTTCTCAGTTGCCTTTAAACATAGGCAATTACTTTTTCTGATCGTTCTACCACTTGCTGCATGAATGCTTGACTTATCTTAGTGCCCGCGAATACCGGAATATCCTGTAACTCATATGATCTCAAATATCAACTTTTGATTTTTACTTCCCGTTCATTAGCCATGATAAGTACCACATTCTTGTGGAGTGTATGTAATGTTGTAGTGAGACTATTGTTACAAGACCATTTATTCTTCATGTTACTATGCTTAGGTTGAATCCTTCTTTTTTTTTTTCCTCAGCTAGTCTTTCCCTGTAGTACTTAAGGGATATCCTTCTAACTCCTATAAAGCTGCAAGCTGATTATGTAGTATACCCGAAGGTATTCTTATTGTTGTTCTTACTTGCCTATTATTATCCCTAGTTACCTACCTCCGCGCCCTTGTGCTCGTAGAGTTGCTTCTGAACTGAAATTTTGGCTATCTCCCTAGTGGCACTTTCTTTTATCTCCGTAACACTTATACAGTACTTTTAACTACCCCAAATCCTATCCAAATATTTATCAAGGATCACGATGTCAGTATATCTACGAGACCGAATTCTCTATGTTGGGGTTCACTACATTTATCTTGCATGATCTATTGATATATCTGTGACCTCTTGTCTAGCCATAACTGGGCTCTTCCTAAATCAACTACTAATTACTCGTTCGTCCATTCTCATATATATATTCTGCATAATCTCTCTTGGGATATATCCTTTTTCTTAACTTACCCCTTGCCACTAGCTCCTGATGTATCAAGTGTCCATTCACACTTATTTATCAATAACTTCCTGGTCGGAAACTTTTACTGCCTTTCCTCGGTGTCGTGCTTGTATAATGTTCTAGAGTCGCAACATATCTGTAGGAACTGGATAGATGCAACATCATCCCTTTCTCCTTTTTACCACATTCTTCCTTTACCATTCCATAGTTACCTGAACTGCTTAACTTAGACTTAGTACCATATCACACCATATTCCCCCCTTTAGGGGAGTACTAAGATTTAGTACTACGATGATCTACCTATAGATGTTTTACCTCTTCATCTTTGGCATCTTTTCACATCATTAATGACCCTTACTCGCCTTATGGTGACCCTTCTGTACCAGGGATAACTGAATTTCTTATGCACGAAGGTGACACATAGTGTAACAGGCACACTTAGTCCTTTAAGATTAACAGTGTTCAGAGTGCTTGCTTTAGGGAAGCGTCTTCCCAAATGACCTTTAAATGTTGATCTCTGAAATTCTAATGATGACCACTGTTCTCAACTCCTTCGATCTCTAATTCATGTTGGATTTTATTTATCTTGTTTACTATCCCATACCAAATTCACTACTACGAGGGTCTAATTTTTCCTTCTGGTAATCACGTTCGAGTCACCAACTCAATTCTCGAATGAGGATATAGCCTTTGGCCTATACTTTTTTTATTGTCTCAAGGTCTATCACCTCTTGTCTTTTCCTTCACTTGACTATAGACTCTGTCATTCTGCCATATTTTGATTTACCATTATCATCATTTATCATATCTTACTCATAATACTTCAATTACTCTCTTTTTATTCTCCGGCTAATATTCCTATCTATCACTTTATTATGATAACTTCAACAAAACAATCTTTCACTTTTAGCTCCCATTGCTTCATCTCACTGGCTCTTCAGGTCATCTAGCGTTCTCTCTTTACTAGGAACAGGAGCCATACAAAGGTAAATATTTATCCCTTCTAGGATTGTGCCGATAATCTAAATTTTATGGACATTCTAATATTTCATATCTAAATCTATTGTTCTAGAGTGCACCATCGAGCTGTCTCACAAGGAGAACTATTACCACATTTGCAATATCCTTTGGAAATGTCAGCTAATGCTAACAATCCACCCACCATTTTGGGTTACTATAACTCCAACCGGATCCTGATATCCCATATTTCTCTTAAATAATATCTGTTAGCTCCCATAGGGCATAACTGAGATGGGTGTGGCCAATTGTATAGATCTCTGTTATTGTTGAAAGTAACTCATAATACTTATGTTTCTCTGCCTGAATTGTAAAAACTAATAATCTTCACTAATTGAATACCTCGTATCCTTCTTCACCTTGCTTCTTTTCCTTGTTGAAACTTGTACCTACCTTCTGATTCTCTTATTGCTTTTTACCATATAGGTGGATAGATATTCATGCTTTAGGGCTCCTTATCAAGATGCTTACACATCTTAGTACACACATATCTACTAGAGACCTCACATTTACTCATCATCAGCGTGATACAAAATCGAGTTCCTCTAACTCAGCTATTCCAGAGCCACATTCAATCTCTTACCAACTGTCTTTGTGGATGTAGGTATCATTGTATTACGACTAAAGTCGAATTTAGGAGTTTGAATTCTTACAACTGAGCTCTACCACACGATCTAGAATAAGAAGAAAGAGTGACAGTCCTAAATGCCCTGTAGCCTCTTGCTTATAAGTGTGGTGCACAACACACCCATAAAAAAGACTCTAGCTTGTAGACTCCCTAGGACAGAACTGCTCTGATACCATTTTTGTCACGACCCAAAATAAAGGGGCCGCGACGGGCACCCGGTGCCTTACTCGACCGAGTACCAACGTAACATATCTTTTTTATTATACTATCACGGGTAAATGAGCCAGAAAACCGTCACGAGATAACAAGAATGAAACATAAGGGAATACTCAACATATGACGACCCAACATGATATACAAACTTATACATGTGACATACGGGCCTATAAGGCCGACATGACCGTTTGTAAACTCAAAATATAAGCCGACAAGGCCATTCAAGTATCCATACACCTGACATCTATTTACAAGCCTCTAAGAGTACATAAAATCATAAAGGTCGGGACAGGGCCCCACCATACCAATCAATACACATCCAAAGCATACTGACCAAATAGGCAACTCCGGAGCAAGTGGAGTGCACCAACACCTTCCACTGAGCTGATAGCCTACTTGGAGGAGTTTCAACCTATCAATCGAGACCTGCGGGCATGAATGCAACATCCCCAGGCAAAAGGAACGTCAGTACAAATAAAGTACTAAGTATGTAAGGCAGGAAAGCATAAATAAGAACAGTAATGTAAAGAGAGATAGATGAGATACAACCTGTAACATCTGAGTGCCTCTGGGGGCTACTGACATGAAATGCATAATACATATATATACATAAACTTTTTAAAAACATACGCCTCTGTGGGCATCACCATCATCATATCGTACCCGGCCTCAAAGAGGACTCGGGAAAAATGTACCCGGCCATCATATGGCTCAGTAGAATCGTACCCGGCCACGGGGAGCTCGGTAAACCCAATTGAGCAGTGATCAAAATAGGTGTCGTACCCGGCCTACTATAGCGCGGCTCGGTAGAGTGAAATAGATACTATGTATAATGCATGATAGACTCATGGAATCACGTTCTAAACCTTTCGGAGTGACTTAAGGTCGTTGCACCTTTGATTAACATTATGGACATCCATACCCTCAATATGAACCTTAGTAGGATTCAAGGATCATACACACTTTCTTAGAATAATTTTATAAGGAAAGAACAACATGGACAACCTTAGTTTCTAGGAGTAGATCTGTTATGAATTAGCGTATCGTTTATGTTCATGTCACTTTAGATCATGCCTAAAGAAAGAATTAAGTGCCTTAACATACCTTAAACATGTTGAGTACTTAATACCTTCCAAGCAACTCTTCAAACAAGTCAACTCGATCTATCATAGCATAAGGAGATTCAAAATCAGTGTTGAGCAAAGGCTAAGTCTGTAACTTAAGCTAGTAGCTCGTCTACGTAAATTCGGGCAGCATCTCCCTTGTAACAAGGGCCTCCTCCAATACCATATACCAACAACAACAGCCACGGAAGTCCAACAACCTATAAATATCAATAACAAGACACCATATAACAACAACAAGTCACAACTACTTCACGACGAGCGGCAAGCTCCGATTGGAATCCGTATAACCCATATCACCCCTTATAGACTTCTTAAATTAATTTAACAGTATCATTAACATGATAATGAAGTCATTCATTAATGATTCCATCCTTATACCATATATTTATAACAAAGGAAACAATCCTCAACTCCAACTATCTTCAATTAGTAACTTTATTCACTAGTTCATGTCTACTCCATCCATTTAACTTAATCAACATCAAGATAAACTTAAGCACATGCAAGAACACAATAAACACACCTCCTACAGTAACTTCAAGTCGAAATCCAAGTTATATTCAGCTCACAACAACCCTCAATAGCAATACAACACCATAGAAGTGACTTAAGCTAATCCAAGTACTATCTTGTAGTTTATCATCCTAACAACTTAACCAACATACAAGCAAGCTTAAGCACAATTAGTAGGCTGTTATACTCACCTTAGCCAGTAGCAAAACTTGGAATTTCAGCAAAACACAGCCCACAACAATCCTCAATGACAACACAACCTCAAAGAGGTGTTGTTCTTCTCTAGAACTAAGTTTTGATGTTGAAATATGGTGTAATCACTTTGGAATCACTTCAAACCCTTGTGGTATCTGTTTAGAAGAGTTAGGAGAAGAAGTTGAGTTGAAAATGAGTTAAAAATAGGCGTCCCAATCATTTATAAAGTGAAGTAGGTCGACCACCGCCTAAGTGGGTCCCATTGGGAGCTGCTTGCGCGGTTTCACGAAAATGCAAATATCTCTCTACTCCGATATCGTATCGACAAACGGTTTAATGTGTTAGAAACTAGACTTGAATATATTCAATTTGGTACGTAGATAAACCAATAATTCCAATTATATTTGGGGAAAAGCTCATCTACATTTGACCTAATTTTCAGCAAAATTATGAATGTAACTTGTGATGACCTTTGCCAACTCTTGTTCCACAACTTGCTTTCCTTCAAAACGTAGCAAATGACTATCATACTACTAAATTAACTCATAGAATAACCTCCTTATCATGTTAAGAACTCTAGTCTCACCCCAAAGTACATGTTATAACATTCCAAACTTGTCGACTTTCGACGAAACTTATTTTCTTCAATTGGTTTAGCTTCTAAGCTTTCCAACCTTCTTGGTACTCGTTATTTATGATCTTAAATATTTGTAACCTCCAAGGTAACATTATTAAATTAATTTATTTGCTTCCAAATATAATCTCATTTTCGAGCTTACATCAATGACTTACGATGTACTCTCATGTATGAAAACGTGGGGAATAACATGCGTCTTCTGATCTGCATAACTCTTCAGTCTGGGCTGAGCTGTGCGAAGTCTTTCCTGAATCAACTTTACTTTCTCTAAGGCATCTTTCACCAAATCTGTACCATACAACATAGCCTCACCGGGCTCAAACCACCCGATAGGAAAACGACATCGCCGACCATATAAAGCCTCAAATGGAGCCATCTTGATGTTGGACTGATAACTGTTGTTGTAAGCAAACTCAGCCAAAGGCAAGAACTGGTCCCACTGCCCTCCAAAGTCAATCACACATGCTCTGATCATGTCCTCCAGAATCTGAACTGTCCGCTCTGACTGCCCATCGGTCTGCAGGTGAAATGCTGTGCTGAGCTCTACACGGGTCCCCAACTTACTCTGCATGACTCTCCAGAAATGGGAAATGAACTGAGGGCCTCTATCTGATATGATGGAAACAGGCGCACCGTGCAACTGAACTATCTCCCGAATGTAGATATGAGCCATCCTCTCTGAAGTATAAGTAGTCACTACTAGAATGAAGTGTGACGACTTAGTCAACCTGTCGACAATGACCCAAACTGCATCAAACTTCCGCAATGTCCGCGGCAACCCGACTACGAAGTCCATAGTAATGCGCTCCCACTTCTACTCAGGTATAGGTATCTACTGAAGTAGGACACCTAGCCTCTAGTGCTCATCCTTAACCTGCTGGCAATTGAAACACCTAGCCACATACTCAACTATGTCTTTCTTCATCCGCCGCCACCAATAATGCTGTCTCAGGTCACGATACATCTTGGTAGCACTTGGATGAATGGAATACCCTGAACTGTGTGCCTCCTCTAGAATCCTCTCCCTCAAGCCATCGGCATTAGGAACACATAGGCGACCCCGGAGCAGCAGAACACCATCCTCGCGAATAGAGACCTCCTTAGCACTATCCTGTAGCATCGTCTCTCTGAGAACTGTCAAATGCGGATCATTGAACTGCCAAGCCTTGATCTGCCCCATTAATGAGGACTGAGCAACAACACACTCAAGGACTCGGTTGGGCTCTGAAATGTCCAACCTCACAAGTCTGTTAGCCAAGGATTGAATGTCCAAAGCTAGAGGTCTCTTCTCCGCTGAAATGAATGCCAAGCTACCCATACTCTCTGCTTTCCTACTCAAGGCATCCGCAACCATATTTGCCTTGACCGGATGATAAATAATGGTAATGTCATATTCCTTTAGTAACTCAAGCCATCTACGCTGCCTCAAATTGAGATCCCTCTGCTTGAACAAATGCTGCAAACTGCGATGATCAGTATAAACCTCACATGACACCCCATACAGATAATGCCTCCATATCTTAAGAGCATGAACAATCGCTACTAACTCTAGGTCGTGCACAAGGTATTTCTTCTCATAAATCTTCAGCTGACGTGAAGCATATGCAATAACTCTCCCCTCCTGCATCAATACACACCCCAAGCCAGCTCGTGAAGCATCGCAATATACCGTATACATCCCCGAACCGGAAGGCAACACTAGAAGCGGTGCTGTAGTCAAAGTTGTCTTGAGCTTCTGAAAGCTCGTCTCACAATCATCGGACCAACGGAAAGGAGCACCCTTTTGGGTCAATCTAGTCAAAGGTGCTGCAATTGATGAAAAGCCCTGCATGAATGGGCGATAATAACCTGCTAACCCCAGGAAACTCCTGATCTCAGTCACTAAAGTAGGACGTAGCCAACTCTAAACTGCCTCAATCTTCTTTGGATCCACCTTAATACCCTTTCCTGACACAATATGCCCCAAGAATGCTACTGACTTTAGCCAAAACACACTTGGAGAAGTTAACCTATAGCTTCTACTCTCGCAAGGTCTGAAGCACTACTCTTAAATGCTGCTCGTGCTCCCCCAGGCTACGTGAGTAGATCAAGATGTCGTAAATGAAGACAATAACAAAGGAATCAATATAAGGCCTGAGCACCATGTTCATCAAGTCCATAAACGCCGCTGGGGCATTGGTCAAGCCAATGCATCACCAGAAACTCATAATGGCCATATCTAGTACGAAAAGCAGTCTTCGGGACATCTGAGTCCCGAATCTTCAGCTGATGATACCTTGATCTCAAGTCCATCTTAGAGAACACCCTAGCACACTGCAACTGGTCGAACAAATCATCAATGCACGACAATGTGCACTTGTTCTTGATGGTAACCTTGTTCAACTAGTAGTAATCAATGCACATCCGCATGGTTCCATCCTTCTTCTTCACAAACAACACTGGTGCGCCCCAAGGTGACACACTCGGTCTAACAAAACCTTTTGCTAACAACTTCTCAAGATGCTCCTTCAACTCCTTCAACTCTTTTGGAGCCATACAATACAACGGGATAGATATAGGCTGGGTACCTAGAGCCAAATCAATGCAGAAATCGATATCACGATCCGGTGGCATGCTAGGAAGGTTAGAAGGAAACACATCGGCTAACTCCCGGACTACTAGAACTGAATAAATCGTCGAAGACTCTGCGGTGGTGTCCCGAACATAAGCTAGATAAGCCAAACAACCCTTCTCGACCATATGTCTGTTGATACCCAATTTTTCCCTATAATATTTTCAAAGTGCATATATACCTTCAAAACAATACATTAGCATCAACTAATATTTTCCATAATTTCTGCATTTTTTTAATTCATCCCAATATTTTAATTATATAAATAATTACTGATTGCATCACAAATAGTTTTATAACATTTTTTATGACTTAATTTTACTATTTATATTTGTACTAAGCCTAATTATTTCATAAATAGCCGCATTTACATTTTTTGATAATAACTTTGCAATAATAGCCTATACATGCATTATTACATTATTTCACCAGAAAACAACTTTTTATATATTTTTATAATGTTGAGTAATTATTTTAAATTATTTTTATGCATGAAAATCATTTTTATAATTGGCTAATTATTTTTACTAATTAATTGGGTATTTAACAAATAACACTTTTAATTCTGTTTTAATAAATTACACCAGCCCAATATTTTAAAATACCAACCCAAAACCCCCAAGCCCAACTCTGCACCTACCTGACACAAAGACCTTCCTAATCGTGGCTGTTGATCTCTAAGATCAATGGTCTACGTTATTTCTTACCATTTTTAATCCTAAGCGTAACCCTAACCCCCATTTCCCCTCTCTTCCGCCGTCCTCACTTTCCTTTACCTTTCCATTCTCTCTCAAACACCCCCAAAAACCTAGCCGCCGTCACCTGTAAAACTCGCCGTCCATGGGGTTTCATTGTGTTTTCCTGCCCTTGCCGGCCTGTTACATCTTCTGGTTGTTCGACTTCATTGATTTATGAGGGAATCTCAAAGAGATTCAACAGGTTTTTGTCAAAATCTGTCTCACATGCCTGTCTTTGGGCATTATCATTTGCGAGTACTGTTTCTTTCCTATTTTTGGTTTGAATCTATGATTTTGGACCGAGTTTCTTTCATCTCTGCTATTTGCGAAAACCCTAGTCTTATAACTACTTGGGTCTGTCCAGATCCTTGTAGATTTGGAAGGTTTTAAGTGCTATTTGATTTTTTTCCTCAAAAAACTTATACTTTTGTTATTACTATTTCGATTTCAGTGCTTCTCTTAAATTAGGGTTTTCGTCCCAAGTTTCTTCAAAAGGTTTTCTTTTTCAAACTTTCAAGTGTTTAATCTGATTATCCTTTATTCGTTTGGTTAATTTTGTGTATGTGCTTTAAACCCTAGGTCTTGTTCTATTATTGCACTGATTTCTTCAATTTTCTTCCTGTTATTTGTTTATTTCTGTCAACCCAATATACTGATTGCTTTTTTTATTAGGGATTCGGATCATATTTCCCTATTAAAATCAGTGTTTTCTGTGATTTTATCTATTTCCTTATTTGTGACCTTGATTAGTTATACTTGCCTTAATTAAACTATTAGTATGGTTTGGGAATTTGATTGACTCCTATATGGTATGAGATTGATTTCTTGCCTTATTTGAGCCCTAGTTCTGTACTGTTAATTGACCCTCCCCAATTTAAGGGGTTTCTTCTAGATTTCTCTATAGGAATTGATTCCCTAATTGGCTGATTGATTTTATTTGATTACCTTTATTTTACGAACTGTGATTTCCTCTTTACCTTATTTGTTTTACCTCACTAAGTGCTATATATACTCTCATTACCGATTCTTCAACACGGACATAGTTCAAAAAGCACACACACACAAAAAACTTTGCTCTCAAAACCTCTCTACTACTTGTGTTCATTGCACTGCCTAGCCGGCTGAAAGCCAAGGCTAGAACCCTCAGTTCTGCATATCTTTCATCTTCTGTTTACCATCTTTAACTAGTATGCCCCTATTGCTAATGTCGTTCATTATACCATGAAGCTTGAACCTATGTGCTCTTTCATCTGCTGCTTTACTTCTATTGAATCCATGTCTCTTCTATATTTTGATTAGCATGTCTACTTCTGTGTTTAACTCTGTATCCTTCCTGTTTATTGCTTTAATCAGCATGTCTAGTTCTGCGTTTAAGCTTCAACGCTTTCCTATTTATTGCCTTAAACCAGCATGCTTACTTAGGCATTTAGACTCTTATCTTTACTATCCATTGGCCTCAATTAGTATGACCACTTCTTTGTAATTAAATCCCTGCCCTTTCTATGAACTAGCATAACTACTCCTGCATTTAAGTTCTATGTCATTCCTGTCTACTGTTTTAAGTCAGTATGAGTCCTTCTAATCTATCCAGTGCTATGTAATCTGGCTCTTTAAACTTATGTGCTTACTGTCTATTGCTTCTAATTAGCATCACTAGGTCCTATTGAGTGCTATGGAATTTGGTTGTCATAATATGTCAATTTGCTTGGTGTTAATCACCATGCTTTGTTTTTGATTAGATTCATGTGTCCTGGGTTAAGGATTTCTATGTTCCTAATCCCTGCTACCCCTTATCTGCTAGTTGTTCCCAGGATGCTATATGCCCACCTAATGTTAACTAATGAACTAAGCTAAATCTGGGCAATATGAATCTTTGCTTTGTGACTGTGTTTCTGTTTGTCTGCTGAAACCTTTGTTTTCAGAATGCTTCTAAATTGTTTTCACTTCTGAACTGTTTTCACTTCTGAGTTGTTTTCACTTCTGAACTGTTTTCACTTTTGAGCTGTTTTCACTTTTGAACTGTTTTACTTCTGAACTATTTTCTTAAAACTATTTCTACTCTTTCAAGCACTATATTCCACTCCTATTCTTAGAATATCTAGGATCCTGCCCCTCCAGTGTGAGCACTGCCTAGGAGTCCATGAGACTCCTCCCAACTCTGACACATTGTGGCTGGCCCTTCCACATTTCACAAAAACTGTTTCTCTTTAAAAGGAGTCTTGATATGAGCATTGCCAGGGTCCCTGAGGCCCTTGGGAACTTTGACGCACCAGGATACTCTCTTAGATACTATGAGATGTTGGGGCACTTCATAGTTATTTAAAGGCTTGGCTTCCAGGATTATTTTTTGGGCCTATCCAGGCTCCTTATAGTATAGCAGTTCCATCCTGTAATTCGTTTATATTTGGTTTGTAATAATAATTCCTTGTAAAATAGATATTGGGGTTATTAGTAAAAATGGGAGGGATTCTTATATATATTTTGTTGGGAACGGGTAGAAATCATGCCTATAGGTTGCTGCAATGTTTGTTTACTTATATTCATTAGAAACCATGCCTATAGGACTCATCTAATTCCTTGAATCCTGAATTTTCATCATTAGAAAACCTGCTTCTAAGTCGTTACTCAATTTTGCATCGATAATGATGTCTTCAAACCTTCATGTGTGCATTAGCAATTATGTTCCTGGGAATTTCCTTGTTGATGTCCGCTTAGCAATTGATTGATGTTTCACTCGCTTAGAAACCATGCCTATAAGGTTTAAAGTCAGTTCCTGCATTTAGATACCATGCCTATAAGGTTTTAAATCAGTTTCTGCATTTAGATACCATGTCTATAAGGTTTAAATCAGTTTCTGCATTTAGATACCATGCCTATAAGGTTTAAAATAAGTTTCTGCATTTAGATGCAAGTGGTTTAAATCAGTTTCTGCATTTAGATACCATGTCTATAAGGTTTAAATCAGTTCTTGCGTTTAGATACCATGTATATAAGTTTTAAGATCAGTTTCTGCAGTTAGAACTCATGCCTATAGGATTTCAACATGTTTCAGAACTTAGAAATCATGCCTACCGGGTTTAAGATAAAATCAGCCGCTAAAATCAGTAATCAGTTTACAGCTTAGACACCTGGTTTATAAAAATCCTGTCCGTTTATCATTTAGGCAATCTTGTAGGTTGCTTGAGTTCTGGGTTTAGAACTGTTATTTTCCTGCTGCTTGAAATCGCCCAAATTCAAGAAGTAATAAAATCAGTAGGCAAACTGATTAGGTATTTGCTGCCCCACTTTAATAATACTGCTGCATATGTTGTGCTCATCTAGATATCCTGCTATAGGAATTTTAAATTGTTTAAAACTGTTTGTTTGAGGCATCCAATTGTTTGTCTGTTTTTGGAGGTAAATATGAGTCTTTAATTGCATCTTTATTTGATAGTCCTATCTGACTTTTGTATGTCGCTTAGTTTTCTCCTTTTTAAAAAACATAGGCGAGCCTAGAACTTCCTTAAATAGAGGTCCTAAACACCTCCAGGGCCACAGGTAGGGGACGGGTAATGCACGCGTAAGGCATGTACTGGATACTATTAGAGCGCTAGGTAACAATAATTAAGGGAAGGGTAATCGGGTAGTAAAGGATATGATGACCTGTGCACTGATGCCATGTGTAGCACCCCTACTTAGGGACGATTACCAAGTATTGCATTGAAGTGATCCTATAGGCTAAAAAACCTAGGACCCCTTTTACCCCTTGTTTTAAACGTAATATCTATTTGTCTAAATTGCTTTGTTTGCTTATAAGACTAATTCACCTAGTTCGAGTTTGGCCGGGACCCACCATTGTGGACCTCGAGGGGTGCCTAACACCTTTCCTCAAGGTTATTTTGAGCCCTTACCCAATCTTTGGTAATGCAAACCAGTTTATGAGTTATTCGCTTTAGGTGCCCTAACGCACTTTAAATCCGTTAGGAAGAGACTCTTCAAATTCCATACCCAATTTCCAAAAGGAAATGAGTTGTTCCAAAGGAATGTCGAAACCCGGACTCCTCGAGGAAAAAGGGGACGCGACAGCATTGCGACTCTGCTGGGGATATTTTAGGCTCTTACCATAACGAACTTGTTTTTGTGAATTAGTCTTAAGCATGCTTTATTCTATTAATCAAGCAATGCTTGATGAGTGTTTTGTTTACCGTGAAAATGGTAACTACAGTTAAATTTGTTAAATGGGACTCTAAAAATACGTGATCTATTCCCAAGCTAGTTTATTAAAGCAGATGATGCTAGTGTTATGAATTTTAACGATGAGGCGGAAGATAAACGAGATAACGAGCAAACCAAAGGTTCTGCTACCCGGGCGTGAGCTCAGTCGGATGGGACTTCGAGGTCGACCTCGGGGTCGAGCTCGGGTCGTCGGGGATATTCGGGCGTAATCTAACAGCTGGAAATATAATCAAACAGAGCTATTTATAACCGAAATTGAGTTTGTTTGATGAAGAACACATATAAAATGAAGAACACATTTAAAGGCAAAGGATATCGAGGTATCCTCAGTATCAGTGATAACTAGTGAGCTTTTGTATGAAAAGAGAGAGAGAGATATTATTGCACTTTGTAGAATTGTGGGAGCAACCACCGTTCTTTACAAGGAAGGGTGAGTCCCCTTTATATAGGAGAGGAGACTTAGTAACGAATACATGTATATCTAATATATGAAATATAGAGATGTGACGACTTGACTTGACATCCCAGCATAGGCTAGGGATCGGTCGGTCCTGTCGGATTCAACCGCATGCCTTGGGGACTTCCTTTCTTTATCCCGATCTCGGCCTCGAATCGGACCTTGACAAGCCTCGAAGGAGAGGTCTAAGTTGTGACTTCATATCATCGTGATCTCGAGATATCTTTCCCAGGTGGCTCCATGTCCTCGGGGTCTCGAGGTACCTTCCCGAGATAACTTGATGGTGGGAAATCGGGCCCTCTGATTTCACCGCGTACAGATAGTCTCCGCGTTTCTCAGAACAAAGTGATGGGAAACAGTTATGACCATTGACTCCTCGAACTCCGCATGGTGATAGTGCATTTGGCGATCCGTGTCCTGGCGCAATCTTCTGTGATAGATGACATATCTCATAAACTTCTGCTTTCCTTACTTTTTTTTGTTTCTGTATTTTCTCATTCCCTTCGAGGCTCTTTGAATGCCTTCTCTTATTTGTTGTCCGTTGATATTTGGCATGAGTGCAAGCATTCATTCTGATCATCTACTTATCGGCATGGTCGTCCTCCGACCCATCATCGTACTTCGGACCAATCTTGGATTAATCTGGTAGGTCCGGGCTATCGAGGTCCTCCGAGTTGTGCGGGGATCATGCGTCGAATTTTGGGGCCTTCCGGAACGTCATCCCGAATGAAGGCCATCTTCGGGTACCCGGGGGTCCCTATTGATCTTGATGTAGATAACCCTTTTAGAATGCATAGGATTGACTTTTGCTGAGGAGTTTGCTCGTATTTGGGCGATTCCTCGGGCCTTCGTGGAGCTTCCACGGTCAGAGCTTCCTGTGTTTATTCCTCTTTTCAGGAAGAGGGGATCACGTGATTGCCTGGTGTTAAGTGTCGGCGTTTAAAGCACACCGAGGCTCGACTTCTTTGAGCCGGGGGTTCTTGGCGTCGGATGCTGCCTCCAGCATGGAGATAATTCGAACGACCCTTCGAGTTTTGACTTTTCAATGGAGGATGCTTTCTCGATCGGGTACCGACCCGTCGATTCGCATCGAGGCTGTTGGCTTCCCAGGGTTTGCCTCGGGCAGGCGAATCGTCGCCGCTTCTCGCATATATGTGGGGCGGCTTTAGCACCTTGGCAAGATTTTGCTACTTTTAGATAGCCGCCTTTCTGCTTTGGCACGGGGTACTTTATTTCCTTAGGCGCAAAAAGTGTTGGTGCGTGCCCTTGCTTTGCTCTCTTTAGTATTACCATAGTTATGGCAACCACTTCGGGGGCGACATGGCAGAGGGTGCTGAGTGTTGTTCCCGGCGCGCGGGAGCTGAGGGATTTTGTTCTGACGATGGTTTCTTTGATAAGAGGGGAGCAATTGGAGATGGTGAGAAAATACCGTGGATGGAGCAAGGGGGTAACGTTGCAGGTGCTTCCTTCGGGAGAGAACGTTATGGATTCCGCTGACAAATTTTTGAATGTATACCTGTATCCTTTCGCGTTTGGCCCCCTCGATAGGGTCGTGCTTGATTTTTGTTTGTAGTATCGGGTTACTTTGGCACAGATACATTCGTCATTTTGGCAGGTGGTGCTGATGATGAGATTCTTCGCGGAGAAGGCCGGTCTCGAATTTAAGCTCGATCACCACATCCGGCTGTATCGACCCTTTCATCACCAGGGCCTGTTAACCCTGAAGTGTCGTTCATCCCCGCCTTTTATTGTTGATGATGAAGAGGAGGGGGTCGAGAATGGGCCGGTTGGTTCATCCGGTCCCAGACGGTCGACATCATCCCCCCGTAGCTTTTGCCGTTCCCCGAAGGGTGGAATTAAGCACGTGAGTGGACCGTTGTGGTGCTCTTTTAGGTTGTACCTATAGCGGAAGTTAGTTGAATAATGGTGTTTTTACCTTGTTATAGCAATTTCATGGACGCCAGGCAAAGTCTTTGATCTGCCCGGCTGGGTTCGGAGGCTGGTGACCCATTCTTCCTGTGACGAGCGTCTGTGGCGAGCTGTGCTTCGCGTCAGGTAGGGAGCGAAATACCAAGGTATGTGCGCGTGCTGCCTTTGCCTCGGCCTTCATGTATTTGAGGCGACATTTTCCCCTTTTCTACTTACATTAGATGTGTCGCTTGCAGGTATCGGGCAGTTCTTTGGGATGAGACAGTGTTCTTTCAAAGAGGGGAAGGAGTTGTTAACCTCTCTTCCCGCCCTTCGAGGCAATGTAGCTTCTAGTGGCACTGACCAGGCCAGTAGCTTCAGGGAGAAGGCATTGTCTGAGTCCGCTGACCCCGGGGTACCTGATTCTAGGTCGTCGATGCCTTCAAGCAGATATGCTTTGTCCGAGGCCGGCTCTCCTGGGGCGAAGGGACGTGATCCATAGGAGTATGCTCCGACTTCGAGGAAGTTCACCGGCTTCACTTCGTGGTGAGTTTAGGCGTGGGTTTCCCTGTATTCCACGTCCTTCGTTTGTCATTGAGTTTTCCTTGTGCAGGACTTTGACAGACTGATGTCTGAGCTGGTCCGTCAAGGGGCCAAGTTTCAAAAAGTTCAGGATGAGGGGAATCTCTCAAGCTGATTAGCGAGGAGAAGGAGGGCGAGTTGCTGCATTGGCTATGCGAGGCGTACAAGTGCTCGAATTACGAGAGTTATTTGATGGAGCAGGTAACTTCATGCAGCTCAAGCTTCGCTTTTTTTTGGCATTTTCAGGTTAACGCCCTGCTCTGTTATATAGGCTGCAGAAAATGACGGAGGCCATGGAGTACCTTAAGGGCGATATCGATCGTGTCGGAAAGGCTTGCGGTGAGCTCAGGGCTTAGGTGCAAGCTCAAGTTTTAGAGGAGGCAAGTGCCTTGGCCAAGGTTCCTACCTTAGAAGTCTAACTGTGCTTGGCTCGAGATAATGTAAAAATCCAAGCAGATGTGATCGAGAAACTGGAATCCGAACTTTTGAAGACCAGGGCCGAGGTAATTGATACCCGGGCTAGGGCGATGCAAAGCCGAGCCAACGCTGATCGTGAGATGGCAGTCCGTATGAAGGATGCTGCGGACGCTCAGGCCGAGCTGAAGCGAGCCCTCGACCGGGAGAAAAAGATCGAGGAATACGTCTGTTGCAGATCCCGAAGGGAAGCACTCGAGGAGATTGGCGCGAGGGGCTTTATTCTTTCTGATGAATTGGACCGAGCAAGGGCGGATGAGCGTGACGCGTGGTCGTTTCTTACTGGCAGTGCGGGGAGTGAGCCCGGTGAGCTGTAGCTCCTCGGAAGGGATCACAAATTGTGCCGTTCTGTTGTATTGTTTTTGATATATGTAGAACATGTCTGTTTATGGAGAGTGTGTTTCCTCCCCCCTTTTTCCTCTGTGCTTTGTGAAATAAGAAGATACTTTGAAGCCTTACTTCTTCCGCATCTCCTTATGTTATCGTCTTTGACCAGGCCGGTTTCAATATCTAGCGGGATCTTTACAGGTCCGAGATCAACCGGGAAGGAGAGCACTCGAGGAGATTGGCGCGAGGGGCTTTATTATTTCTGAGGACATCGAGCAAGCCAAAGGAGAGGAGAACGATGCCAAGTTCCTACTGTCCGATGGTGAGGACGATTAGGAGGAAGACGCTGGGATATGACTGCCGGAAAAAGCGGAATAATCTCTTCCTGCCTCCTTTGTTATGTATGTATGGTTTTCAATATTCTGCGCAGGTTGGGGCTGCGCCTTTTCGTTAATACGTAGCAATAAGAGGGGGAACCCCGTAACTTATATTCTTTGTATTTCCGTTTGCTAGAATTTTAATTGAGCTGATTCGATCCCGGACTTGCCCTAAGGCTTGTACGCTTTGCTCATTTGCTAGGTTCAGTTTTCGAGTCGGGATCCGACTCGAGCTTAATTTACCCTCGAGATTGGAGCTCATCTGGGTTGGTGTCGATGGCTTTTATTTCTTGCCTTTGGGCGTTTGATCGTTTGAAATTATTTAGGGTCCAGTCTCCAAGTAGCGTTGCGATTTGAGCTTTAATTGACTCTTAAGCTGTCAGTTTTAGCTGGCGACAAGGGCTCTTACACTTTTTTGGTCGTAGAGACCTTTTGATATGTGGCCCGTAGGCTTGTTTAGTTAACTATTTTGGATCCAGTCTCCGAATCGAGTTACGATTCGAGTTCACTTTAATCCTCAAGTTGTCAATTTGGCTGGCGACAATGGCTCTTATGCTTTTTGCTCGTAGAGACCTTTTGATGTGGCCCGTAGGCTTCCTTAGCTAGCGACAATGGCTCTTATGCTGTTTTTGCCCGTGGGCTTTTTGTAGGCTTTGTTTTCTTCTCGTTAAGGTCTTTTTGAAAGATTTTTTCCTGACCCGTCGTCGGTTCTAGAAGAACCTCGATTTCAAGTCGTAATCGGCGATATTTCGGGCACCTCGGATGGTTCATAGCCCGTTGTTTCCCTGTTGAGGGAAGCCTATTTTAACCGGTTCTTTCCGAAAATATATTCGAAGTAGTGGCCTGCGATTTTTGTTTAGCAACGGTCGGGCGTCCCCGAGTCGCGTTATTTTGGCTGTATCAGCCGTTTTGACCGTAGTCATGTGCCTTTGGCCGTAGCCATTTTTGATTCCAAGTGATAGTTTAGGTGTCCACATCGAGGGTATGCCCTTTCGGGATTCTTACAAATGCAACGTATAGCCTAAACTTCGTGATTTTCATGCCTGTTGAGGTCTTACAGTTTTTTCGGCGATGTAGTATGGCGATCATCGTCAGTCTCCAAGTCATCATGTTATTTAAGCGTGAAGACCGCTTCTTGTGAACTCGGAGCTGTGTTTTTGGGACTTTATGAGCCCGGAGTTCCGGTACTGGAGTTGTGCGATTGCCCTATTGCAGGCCTTGAGTCTCCGAGTATTCTGAGATGCACTTGGCGAAGAGATCCCCGCCAGGAATGCGCTGTTATTTCTCCGAGTGCTGGAAAACGTCCTTTGATCTTTTGGCGCAATATACCTTGTTGTGTTGGCCCGTCCTATATCAGGTCGGGGCTGATCGCTTGTGAATTTGTCTTGTCCGAAAGACATTGCGTTCTCGTAGCCTCGACCCGGAGGCCGTTTGGGGCGTTTTGAACTGTTGGCACCTATTCCTGCATTTTTCGGGATATTTCAGGGAAAGATTAGTTGCTTTACTCTAGGAAGGAGTTCCTTCCTCCAAAAAGTATTTTTGATTTGTTTGGTACAATAGTACACGCTTTTGCCGATCAGGCCTGAACACACCGTCGTTTCGACGCATCCTTTTTCTTATAGGAAACCTTGTCTGGTATTTTCTGAAATTCCCGCGAGCGGGCGGCTCTTCTCGGGGGAATTCCTTCTTGCTTTTTTAGCGGCCGCTGGGTTTGTTCCGAAAATCTTGCGGGGTTCCCCTCCTGGTGGCTTGCAGACGTTGCCTCGTCAAAAATCTTGCTGGTAAAACCTTTCTTTTTAGGACAAAAACTCGATCGAAGGAAAAGAGTGCAACGGATGCGCCATTGGGGCTTCGGGGTTCCGCAGCAGTAATAGCGTCAGGGCTGCTTCCGATTCGGGTGTCTGCGCAAGGGTTAATCTTGGAGAAAAAATAACATAAGGAAAGGAGTGGTTGTACCTTAGAGTTACGTGCGCCGGCGACGTCTTAGGACATAGAATATTATAACTTCCCAGGAGCAGAGGTGCGGCGCGAATTTTTCACTTTGCTTTGTCAAGTTCGACCGGGGGCGAGACCTGGCCTGTTCGTGGTTTCACTTGGGGTGGAAGCGTGGGTGCTGGCACTGCGTCATGTATGGCGAACATTTCCCTTGCCGCATGCTGTTCTCCGTATACGGTCTTGATCCCGTCCATTGTCGGGATTTTTATCACCTGATGGAGGGTGGATGGTACTGCTCTCATGCAGTGTATCCAGGGTTGCCCGAATAATGCATTATACCTCATATCTCCGTCGTTGACATGGAACTTGGCGTCTTGTGTTGTGCCGGCCACGGTAACCGAGAGGATGATTTCTCCCTTCGTTGTTTCGCTACCCATGTTGAAACCGTTGAGGACCCGAGTGGCGGGTACGATTCGATCGAGCAGCTCAAGTCGTTCTATTACCTTCGCCCTGATGATATTGGCCGAACTACCTGGATCCACGAGTACACGTTTTATCTGAAATGAATATATAAGAAAGGAGATTACCAGGGCGTCATTGTGGGGTTGGGATAGGGCCTCAGTGTCTTCCTCACTGAACGTGAGGGCGTCTTCTGGGATATATTCCCGAGTGCGTTTTTCCCTGGTGATGGATATCTTTGTTCTTCTTACTACCGGTTCCTGCGGGGCATTGGGGCCCCCCATGATCATGTGGATGACATGTCGTGGTTCGTTTGCCTCATTTTTCTTGATCGCCTACCTCTCTCGGAATTGATTTTTGGCCTGATCGGTGAGAAATTCCTGGAGATGCCCTTTGTTGAGTAGTCGAGCCACTTCTTCTAGTAGCTGATGGCAGTCCTCGGTCCTGTGACCGTGCGTGTTGTGAAACTCGCATACTAGGTTGTAGTTTCTCTACGAAGGGTCTGTCTGTATCAGTTTGGGCCACTTGGCGTCCCTGATCTTGCCGATAGCGAACAGGATGTCTGAAATGTCGACGTAGAAGTTGTATTCCGATAAGTGGGGCGCGTTAGCTGGTGCTATGTTTCGATCGAACCTGGTTCTGTTGATGGGTCCTCGAGGGTCCTGTCCTCGATCTATCCTTCGATCGTTGCGAGGTAGGTTGCATCTTGGGACGTTCCTCCTGTCTTCGAGGTATGGCTGGTACCTTTCTTTGTTTAGTCTCGCTTCTTTTACCAGGAGTCTGCTCGGGTACACTGAGCCCAAAGGGGCTCCCAGTTGGTCGTCCTCGGCCCCGATCTTTGACTGGTACCGGTTGTGGATGTCCGACCAAGTCACGACCGAGTATTCAGTCAGGTTTTGCTTCAGCTGCTTCGAGGCCACCAAGCTTCGTTCGTTTAGGCCTTGGGTGAAGGCCTGTACCGCCCAGTCGTCGGAGACGGGTGGCATTTCCATTTGTTCCATTTGGAAGAGGGACACGAATTCTCGCAGCATCTTATTCTCTCTTTGTTTGATCTTGAAAACGTCGGACTTCCTCGTTGCTACCTTCATGGCTCCCGCGTGCGCCTTTACGAAGGAATCTGCTAGCATGGAGAATGAATCTATGGAGTCGGGAGCCAAGTTGTGATACCACATCATGGCCCCCTTTGAAAGTGTTTCCCCGAATTTTTTCAGCAACACGGACTCGATTTCGTCATTTTTTATATCGTTGCTTTTACAGCGCAGGTATAGGCGGTGACTTGATCGTTGGGATCGGTGGTGCCGTTGTATTTGGGGAGTTCCGGCATCCTAAATTTTTTAGGAATGGGCTTCGGGGCCGTTTCCTCGGGGAACGGCCTCTGTACAAATTTCCTCGAATCCAGACCTTTTAGGACCGGGGGTGCTCCCAGGATATGGTCTACTCGAGAGTTGTAGGTCTCGACTTTTTTTATCGTTGGCCGATATCATTTTTTCGCCCGATTCGATCCTTTTGGTAAGGTCCTCTAGCGTCTTCAGTATGGTGGGGTCATCCGTTGACCCGATATCTTTTGATCTTTCGTCTCCGGTGCTGGTGTGCTGGGAGTCCTCGGATGACTTTGTACCTGAGCAATAGCCAGTTGTTGTGCCTGCAACATTTCAAAAATAACGTGAAGACTAACTTCATGTTCTTCCTGGGCTGGGGGTTTTTGAACTTCCTGTCGGTCGCTGTGTTGCACACTTCTGTCGGCGTGAGAAGTTTCGTTGACTTGCTGCGCGTCCTGTGAGTCCGCGTCCGCTAGTATTGGTCCGGGTGCATTATCGGGATCCTGTAGTGGTGCTACGGCGGTCGGGATAGCTACACCATTTTCCCCATAATCATCGAGGTGGTCGTTCTCGGCTCTATTCACCGAGCCAGACATTTTTACCTGAAATCAAAGGATCTTGGGCAAGAAAAAGCATGAAAGATGATATGCGTTTGTGTAATGAAACTAGCAAGAAAATAATCACTATTATTTTAAGCTCTATGGTGGGCGCCCAACTGTTTACTGTGAAAATGGTAACTACAATTAAATTTGTTAAATGGGACTCTAAAAATACGTGATCTATTCCCGAGCTAGTTTGTTAAAGCAGATGATGCTAGTGTTATGAATTTTAACGATGAGGCAGAAGATAAACGAGATAACGAGCAAACCAAAGGGTCTGCTACCCGGGCGTGATATCAGTCGGATGGGACTTCGAGGTCGACCTCGGGTCGTCGGGGATATTCGGGCGTAATCTAACAGCTAGAAATGTAATCAAACGGAGCTATTTATAACCGAAATTGAGTTTGCAGGATGAAGAACACGTTTAAAGGCAAAGGATATCGAGGTATCCTCAGTATCAGTGATAACCAGTGAGCTTTTGTAAGAAGAGAGAGAGAGAGAGGTATTATTTCACTTTGTAGAATTGTGGGAGCAACCACCGTTCTTTACAAGGAAGGGTGAGTCGCCTTTATATTGGAGAGGAGACTTAGTAACGAATACATGTATATCTAATATACGAAATATGGAGATGTGACGGCTTGACTTGACATCCCAGCATAGGCTAGGGATCGGCCGGTCCTGTCGGATTCAACCGCGTGCCTTGAGGACTTCCTTTCTTTATCCCGATCTCGGCCTCGAATCCGACCTTGACAAGCCTCGAAGGGTAGGTCTAAGTTGTGACTTTATATCATTGTGATCTCGAGATATCTTCCCGAGGTGGCTCCATGTCCTTGGGGTCTCGAGGTACCTCCCCCGAGATAACTTGATGGCGGGAAATCGGGCCCTCTGATTTCATCGCGTACATGTTTGCGCTCTTCCTCTATATCACCCTTTAAATTTGTAAAGGCGTATTTTCGGTAAAACTAGTCGATCAGCGGTGTAGTCGACGGTTCTGTGCCTTTCTCCCTCAAGTTGTCCACTTGAGGGTACCTGTCTAGACCTCTATAGAAACCTTACTCTGATTAATTATACATGCATCATGGTCAAACCTAGCTGGGTTAATATGTTGTCCACATAATAACCCTTTAAGACAAGCCTCGTCCAGAAGTCTATCGGGTTTTCCATAATCCCAACGGACGCAACCACAATTGTGTGCATTAATTTGGAGAAATAAGTGCCAATATACTAATCATTGTTGTATAAATAGTCGGATTTGGAGGGGGAAAGGGTCTAACCATATTTGTTTTGCAGAAAATGAGGCACGAAGTCCCCCGATTCGCCATGGTCCGTAACATACCACCAATGTCGCTAGATTGGTGGGAGGATCTTCCGTCAAGTGATAAGAATCATGTGCAAAGGGTCTTGGAAAATTTGCCTTCTTTATTGAACCTTCAGCCAAACAACATGTTAATCGAAGCTGCTACAATGTTCTTGGACAAAGAAAGAGCCGTGTTCCGCTTTGGAGACATAGAACTGACCCCTCTCTTGGAAAAAATAGGGGGATTTGCCGGGCTACCCTGGGATAGTCCTGGTTTATTGGCACCGGAAAATCGCACTACTAGGGGTTTTCTGAAGATGATGGGGTTAAAGAAAAATGATTACTTGGAGTGCCTGAAAAACTCCTACATACCCTTCGACTTCTTCTATGAGCGATACGGTCATAGAAGGTCTTACCGTATTTTTGATGATGAATTCTCCATCACCTCCTTGGGTTGGATTCACCGCAGGGTTTTTGTTTTCATCGTCTGTTTCTTAGGAATATTAGTATTCCCGATCCAAGGGGATATAATCCACACCAGACCAGCTACGGTAACCAAAACCTTGATGGAAGGGATTGAAGGGCAGACATATACCATTGTCCCTATGATCATTGCAGATATGTATTGGGCCTTGGAGCGTTGTCAGAAGGGGTACAAATACTTCGAGGGTTGCAATTTGCTGTTACAGGTTTGGTTGTTAGAGCATCTCCAAAAAGGTCAGTACCGTCAAGAGTTTCCACGAAGGCCGTGGAATGATCATATAGCCTTCCATTATCCTAAGAAAATAACCTATATCCCAGACATATTTGCTCAACCAGAGGATGCTGTAGGATGGGTGCAGTTTTTCAACAATTTGACTGAGACCAGGTTCAATGGATGTTTAAGTGGTTCCCTACCGACGAGTTCATCATCAGATCCAGGGATGTTCTATATTTGGTACTGATTGGGTTAAGGGGCATATACCCTTATGCTCTCCTCAAGGTTATGAGACAGGCAGGCAGGAAGAAGGTCATACCACGAGTTGCTAAAATGAGTCATTTCATAGCCGATTTTCAGGGTGACGCCATTCCATACAAAAGTGAAGCACATCACATGTGGCACTTGAAGATTATCGTGGAAAAGGATACCATCGAGCCAGATCGATATCATGCTGGTCGTGCATACTTCTACCCCTCATGGATGGATGATAACATATCAGGAATATTCGAGCCAAGGGTTGGTCCAGGACACAGAGTTATAGATGAAGTTGCCAAGGCACAAGTGAAGTACAACAAACTGTGCAAAAGAGTTCGCGAGTCTAAACCCGAGCATATGGAGCAACATAAGGCCGATATGGAAATGATCAATGAGTGGAAAGAGAGGGCCGTTAAATCCAGCGAAAGGTTGGAATATCTGGAGTACAGTTTGATGGAATTGGAGGGGAAAATGAGGAAGAGAGTCACCGATTGCCAGAACGCCGAAGGAAGCAAAGGAGGACATTTAGCAAGGGCATTCTTACTGCTGAACCTGCACGAACTAGGGGATCTGATCGACAAGAGTATCCTTCCTGGAGATGGTCTTTCTGGGACCAAGTAGATTAGGTTTACTTTCTTTTCAAATGTAATAAGGCCAAGTGCCATTAGTGACTTATCTTATTTAGTGTCGTTTTGGGGTCGTCTATTCATATACTAATGAAATGAGACAATTATTGGCACTGAAATTCTCCAAATATATTTGTCGCTAGGCCTACCTAGGGCACAATGAGACTCCCAAATTAGGACACGAATTTACATTTCCACAATATGTGTTTTAAATACCGCAAACATTTTAGAATACTTACTAACTTGTTTACCTTTTGTTTTTCTTTATTTTTATTATTATTCCCATCCCCTAGGGTTGGTTCGCACATACTGGAATCATCAGCATATCACACCAAATCTAGAGGCCCTCCACCTCCTTATTCTCCAAGTAATACGAAAAGCAGAGGAAAACCTAAGAAGTATGACTTGAGTGGTATTCGGAAAGAAAATGTTGAGAATGCGGAAACTTCAGACGGTCGAAGTACTTTAGCCCAGAATGACTTGGTTTTTCGATTGGAACAAAAGATACTGGAGTTACAAGGAGAACTTGAGCATCCGCAACGTAGAAAACCTCTCCCTCACTCTGAACGTCCCAGACGTTAACCAACAAAATGCTCAAAACCCAGTAACTCCCCAAAATACACCAAACCAACGTCCACAAAATCCTCCTGCTCCCCATCAATATGCAGCTCCATCTCAAAACCCCAATCCTTTACCGATACCAACTCCTCCACAACACCATCATCAACCAACCAGTACCCACAAACCACTACCTATCACATTCCTAAGAACACACCACAACCCATACCCAATCCTCAAAACTCAACCAACGACCACCACTACACCCAAATCTCTGTCACTTACCAAAACAACCCCATATACGTGGAAACCGTACCTCACTCCATTCAACCAATCTCCTATACACCAGAATCCACTGAGAAGGACCTGCTCATCAAAAACATGGCCGAGGAAATCAAGAAATTGACAAGACGTGGAACTGCCGGAAGGTCTGAATTATGAGGATCTGTCATATAACCAGACGTGGAACTGCCGGAAGGTTACAAACCTCCCAAGTTTGAAATGTTTGACGGAACAGGTGATCCCAAGGTTCATTTGAGAACTTACTATGATAAGCTTGTGGGGATCGGAAAAGATGAAAGGATCCGAATGAAGATCTTTATGAGAAGTCTTACCGGAGATGCCCTGTCCTGGTACATAAGCCAAAACCCTAAGAAGTGGGACAATTGGGTGAGCATGGCATCAGAATTTATATATCGATTCAGGTTTAATACAGAAAATGCACCAGATGTCTTCTATATCCAGAACCTAAAGAAGAATCCAACTGAGACTTTCCGCGAGTATGCTACTCGGTAGAGGTCGGAAGCAACCAAGGTCAGACCAGTATTAGACGAGCAACAGATGAACAAGTTCTTTGTCAGGGCACATGACCCACAGTATTATGAAAGGCTATTGGTCATTAAGAATCACAAGTTCTCCGATATCATCAAACTCAGAGAAAGGATTGAAGAGGGTATCAAATGCGGGATGGTGACAAATTTTGAGGCACTGTAGGCCACGAACAAAGCATTACAATTAGGGAGTATATCAAAGAAGAAAGAAGTAGGGGCAGTAATGGTGGCCCAAGGCCCAACATCTTCGCTCACATACCAAACACCTCCACCCACATACCAACCCTCCTCTCCTAGATATTCTCAACCCGCCACCGCCTATCACACTTATAACACCCAGCCATCCTACTATCATTCACCTCCAACTTGTCCAAATTACCAGAAACCCCGACCTAACTTTGATCGCAAACTACTCAGACAATACACCGCTATTGTTGAACCCACCGACCAGCTGTACGAAAGATTGAAGGCTGCTGGTTATGTCACCCCTATTCCTGCTGTGGCAATGGAGAACTCATCTCAATGGGTCAACCCAAACAAAACCTGTGCATATCATTCCGGTATAAAGGGGCACACCATTGACGAATGCCAAACATTGAAAGATAAAATCCAGACATTGATTGATAACAAGGTCATACAGGCAAAGGAAGCTGCGCCCAACGTCCGCAACAATCCTCTCCCGGATCATCGGGGTGATGAGGTACATATGATAGAGACGGATGAAGAATGGGATCTTGAGGGGTCAATTGGGCTTATTCGGGAAGGCGATGACTTTAAACCCGCAGTCATACTCACTCCTATTGTGGTACAGATACAACCGTCAGTCGAAGTTGAGGTAACCGCATCGGTTCCATATGAGGTAGAGGTAGCTCCACCTGCAGCCACACCTATTCCATTTGAGGTAGAAGTGGCCACACCTTTCACAGTGATAGTAGCAACCACACCTCCTTTCAACTCCAACGCCATACCTTGGGATTACATTGTCGAAGCTAGGCGAAAGGGAAAAACAAAGATGGAAGAATCTGATGCCGCACAAGGAATGACCAGAACGGGAAGGATCTATACAACCGAACATTTGGGAGGATCGAACAAGGAGGCTGCTACTAAATAACCTGTCATTGAAACGGGACCAGATGAGTACAGGCGAGGGAATGCTCCATCGTCGATCACTTAAACAAGACCCCCACCCAGATATCCATCCTCTCACTATTGCAAAATTCAGAGGCACATAAGAATGCTTTGATGAAGGTGTTAAATGAAGCTTATGTGCCCAACAATATCACCTGCGGAGAAATGGCCAACATGGTAGGGCAAGTGGTGGAGAGTCATAAGATCACCTTCCACAAGGATGAATTACCGCCTGAAGGGTTAAGTCACAACCGGGCACTGCATATCACAGTACAGTTTGAAGACAAATTCATTGCCATGGTCCTAATAGATGGGGGTTCAAGCCTCAACATTGTCCATTGACTACTCTGAAAAGATTGGGCAAAGATTTCCACGAGATACGGGCAGGAAGTATGAACGTGAAAAACTTTGATGGGTCTCAAAGGGCCACGATTGGGGAGATTAACCTTTGCCTGCAGATGGGGCCAACTTGGTTCGATGTTGAATTCCAAGTGCTTGACATATCAGCTACATACAATCTTCTGTTGGGTCGACCTTGGATACATGCCGCTGGGGCCGTGGCTTCCACGCTACACCAGGCCGTGAAGTTCGAATGGAATCATCAGGAGGTTATCATTCACGAAGATAGAAGTAACCCCATTTATACCAGTCAAACTATCCCGGTTATCGAGAATAGAAGAAGGCTAGGAGGGAAACTTATCACCACATTGAAAATGTCAATGCAGTTGAGAAGGATAAATGGTGGAGTAAAAAAATAGAAAGCATACTAGCATGGTCTAGGTACGAACCCAGCAAAGGACTTGGGAAGGAGCTCCAAGGCATTACCAAGCCGGTACAATTGAAACGTCACGGCACAACTTTCGGGCTGGGATACCCATACACATGGCAGGAGTATAATGACTGGTCGCCACCATGGAGTGGTCCCTATTACCCTCGCGAGCAACCCGTGCCACATCTGGGTCTTACTTTTCATCAGGCCGATACAATATGGGGAACTGCAGAGGAAGAAGCTTTAGCTGGGCTGAGGAATTTGTTCCTGGACAACGAGGATATGGATTGTAGTGCGATAATTGAGGAGGAGGAGGAAAAAATGTATACGGTGAAATTGGAGGGTCCAATTTCCCGTCATCACGACACCTCAAAAACACTCGAAAGCTCGAGACTACGGCCGAGCTTCCTCCCCCGAGGGACATCGATACTCGACCTCGGAGCAGTACAGACCAACGGTTACAAGGAGAAAGTAGGGAGTTCCCAAGGCGTGTAGCTAGAGCCAACAAAGTCTGTTAGGCTAGTCTGAGCCCGCATCATGGCAGTAACTAGCTGTCCCATCTCCATATCTTTGTAATAAGTGTATTTGTACTATGTTGGAGATTTCCCCTCCTATATAAAGGGGATCCCTATCATTTTGTAAACATCTGTTGCTCAATACAAAAGACACAAGAACATTCTCTCTGCTGTCCAACATATTCTCTTGATTTTACTACTTCATTTATTGCTCACATTCATTGTGTTTTATTTATTGTTCTTCATTTATTGCTTGTCATTGATCATAAAGGTCTGCCATCAAAGCTCTTGTAACTGTTATCTCTCCCTCGATTACCCCGAATCGGCCATCCAGCTCGGCCCTGAGGCCTCGCAATCGACGGCTCGAGACCCCCGATCCCAACCGTTTGGTTCGACCATCATACTGTCTCTAAGCTATAATCATGATTTCTAACCTTTCACTTAGCATCTGTTGCTTAACAACCGGCATAAAAATAGATCACGTATTTTTAGAACCAGAAAATCAAATCTAATTGTTATTACCATTTTCACGGTAAACAGTTTGGCGCCCACTGTGGGGCTAAAAATAATAGTGATTATTTTCTTACTGGTTTAACCACATAACGCAAGTTATCTTTTACACTTTTTCTTGTCCAAGATCTTTGATTTTAGGTTAAGATGTCTAACTCAGTAAACGCTCGTGAAAACATCGATCTCGAAGACCATGGGGAAAATGATGCTCACGTCCCAGGTGTTGGTGTGCCACCACGAAACCCTAAGGATGCACCAGAATCAATTCCTGTGGACGCGGTCTCCCGCGAGGCCCAACACGTCGATATAAGCTCCCACACTAACAGGAGCGTGCACCAAGGAGACCAACAATGAGGTTAGAAAACCCCAACTAAGGAAGAACGGAAGGTTAGCCTTCACGTTATTTTTGAAATGTTGCAGGCACAACAGCTGGCTATTGCTTAGCTGCAAAGTCACCAGCAAACTCCTAGCACGGAAGCGCCGGGGATGGCTTCCCCAGCCGAGCGGGTACCAGAGAGATTAAGCAACAACGGGTCGACAGCCAACCCTGCCATCCTAAAGATGCTCGAGGACCTCACGAGGAGGATCGAACCGGGCGAGAAGAAGATAGAGGCTAATGACAAGAAGGTCAAGACCTACAACTCCAGGGTCGACCAAATTCCGGGCGCACCCCCGATCTTAAAAGGTGTGGATTCAAAGAAGTTCGTACAGAAGCCATTCCCATAGCAAGCGGTGCTGAAACCCATTCCAAAGAAGTTCAGAATTCCCAACCTTCCGAAGTATAACGGAACCTCGGACCCCAACGAGCATGTTACTGCTTACACCTGTGCTGTGAAAGGCAACAACCTAAGGAGCGATGAGATCGAGTCCGTCCTGTTGAAGAAGTTTAGGGAAACGCTTTCTAAAGGGGAAATGATGTGGTATAAAAACCTGGCCCCAAACTCGATAGATTCATTTGCCATGCTAGCGGATTCTTTCATTAAAGCACATGCTAGTGCCATCAAAGTAGCAACAAGGAAATCCGACGTATTCAAGATTAAGCAGAGGGAGAATGAAATGATGCGAGAGTTCGTATCTCGCTTTCAATTGGAATGAATAAAACTACCACCGGTCTCCGACGACTGGGCGGTACAGGCCTTCACTCAAGGTCTGAATGAACGAAGCTCGGTGGCTTCGAAGCAGCTGAAACAGAATCTGGTTGAATATCCCGCCGTGACTTGGTTGGACATTCACAACCAATACCAGTCGAAAATCAGGGTCGAGGACGACCAATTAGGAGCCCCCTCGGGCTCGGTGTACCCAAGAAGGCTTTTGGCAAAGGAGCCAAGGCCAAACAAAGAAAGGTACCAGCCATACACCAAAGACATGAGAAATGCCCCGAGGCTCAACGTACCCCGAAATGATCGAAGGATGGATCGAGGACAGAACCCTTAGGGACTCATCAACAGAGCCGGATTCAATAGGCACACAGGGCCAACGGAGGCACCTCGCTTGTCGGAATACAACTTCAACGTCGACGTATCAGACATCGTGTTCGCCATCTATAAAATTAGAGATGCCAGGTGGCCCAGGCCTGTACAATCAGATCCTTCACAAAGAAATCATAACTTAGTGTGCGAATTTCACAACACGCACGGAGACAGAACCGAAGATTGCCATTAGCTCCGGGAAGAAGTAGCCCGACTACTAAGTAAAGGACACCTCCGAGGATTCCTCAGCGACCGGGCCAAAAACCAGATCCGGGAAAGAGAGACGACAAAGAAAAACAAAACAAATGAGACACAGCACGTCATCCACATGATCTTGGGAGGCATCGTCAAACCACAGGAACCCACGATCACAAAACAAAAATATCCATCACCAGAGAAAAATAAACTCGGGGTTACATACCCGAGGACGACCTCATATTCAGCGACGAAGACAGCGAGACCTTGTCTCAACCTCACAACGACGCACTGGTAATCTCTTTCCTTGTAAATATATTTAAAATTAAACATGTACTCGTGGATCCAGGTAACTCGGCCAATATTATCAGGTCGAGAGTGGTAGAGCAGCTCGGGCTGCTCGACCAAATCGTGCCCGCCTCTCGAGTCCTCCACAGATTCAATACGGTAAGCAAAACAACAAAAGTGGAAATCACCCTCCCAGTCAACGTGGCCGGCACAACCCAAAATGCCAAATTCCATGTCATCGAAGGAGACATGAGGTACAACGCCTTGGTCGGAAGGCCATGGATACACTACATGAGAGCAGTACCATCCACCCTCCATCATTTGATGAAGTTCCCGACAAAGGATGGGATTAAAACCGTCTACGCGGAACAGCATCCGCCAAGAGAAATGTTTGCGGTACACAATGTAATGCCGACACCAGTGCCTCCGACCTCGAAAAAGCCAAAGGATTATCAAATAGTAAAATAGCGATAGCAAGTTACGCCCTCGGCTAAGTCCAAACCAAACGAAGCAAAGGACCGTACCACGTCCTCATGACAAACGATTGAAACATATCAGCACTAAGGTACGATCACCTCCCCTTTTTCGATTACATCTTACACTATCCTAAGTGCAGGTATCCGATCGAAACAGCTAAAGCGCTTCCCAACTTGAATGCCTTTAGGTTTCAAAAGCATGCGTGGCACTCTTTTCCTTCGATCGGGTTTTTATCCCAAGAAGGGTTTTACCGGCAAGGTTTTTAATGAGGCAACACCTATATGCTACCTAAAGAAAACTCAACGAGTATTCGAGGCTTCTCTTGCAATCAACCTCGAATACTGGGGGGCATCCCCCGGAGGATCACCTCCTCGGAGAAGCTAAGATATGCTGAACAGGGTCTCGATAGGAAAAATAATCTATCGGGCCAAATGGTCGAACGAACCGTGCCCGCATAGAATAACCGAGCCCTCAACAGAAAATACATGTATGCTTGCACCAAGCAATCGAACAATAATTTCAAAAAGCATTTTGCCTTTCAAAGAAGCTCGGTATTTTTGCAAAAACAGCTCATCTGTCAAAAAAATCCCAAACACTCGGGGACTGCCTGAATGACCTCTGGGTCGGGGCTCCAAACTCATAAGCCCTCAACGAGGCAACATCAAAGTCACAAAATGGCTCCAAAGCCAAAAGCGCCCCGAGCACTCGGGGACTGGCGTCAAAATCACAAAAATCACACGGCCTCCGGGTCGGAAACTCCGAAATCATAAGCCCTCAATGGGGCAATACCAAGTTTACAAGTAATGGCTCCCGAGCCAAGGAACCCTCAATGACTCGGGGACTATCGCCAATCGCCACTTATCAAAAACCCAAGGCCATAAGACACCAAGCGGGCAGACTCGGTCTCGTAAGACCTGTATAAGGCAACAACAATATCTGTAAGACCTCAAGCAAGGCATGAACCACACTTGTACCAAGTGAAAATATCTGTAAGACCTCAAGCAAGGCATGAACCATACTTGTACCAAGTATCCAAAACTGTAAGACCTCAAAGGCATAAAAACTTGTAAGACCTTACTAAAGGCATAAACCCGATCTCAAAGTTAAGGCTATATATCATACTTGTAAGACCCCCAAAAGACATACCCTGGATATAAATGCTGAAACTACTTCACTAGGGGCTAAATAGCTCCGGCCAAACACAAATGACTACAGTCACAAGGCTGTACCAACCAAACTAACGCGACTTGGGGACGCCCGACCGTCGCTACAAAATCACAGGCCTTCAATTACTTCGAATCAACTTCGAAAAGAACCGGTTAAACAGGCTACCCTCGACACAGGCAAAAGAGCTTCGACCATGTCAGCTCCAAACTATAGGCTTCAAGCTACTCAGCCACCGAGCCAAACCTCCCGAGGTGCTCGATCATTGCCACATAACGACTCATAATCGAGGTTTTTATCAAACCGTCGAAGAGTCAGGCAAACACAATCTAAAAAATCCTTAACGAGGGAAAAATAAAGCCTATACTAAAGGTCGCATCGACCCAAAGCGTAAGAGCCATTGTCGCCAGCTCACACAAATGGTCGCATCGACCCAAAGCGTAAGAGCCATTGTCGGCAGCTCACACAAACGGTCGCATCGACCAAAGCATAAGAGCCACTGTCGCAAGCTTGAAATTCAAAAACTTGAGGGTCGAATGAGCTCGAGCCGACACCTGACTTGGAGACTGAACCCAAAACAGTTGACCAAACATGCCTAAGAGTGAAACCATAAGAGCTTGAACGCCGTCTTATACTAAAAGGTCACATTGGCCAAGCGCGTAAGAGCTTATGGGCCAGTCCAACGAGCCTCAGGGCCATACTATGAATCAAAGGATTCCTTCTAACTCAAAAACCAATTCACCTGGCTAAATTCAAGGCAAAAAGAAATGTAGAAGAAATAAAACCACAAGGTTTCCTTTTATACACATATGCGAGAAAACACAAGCTCCATTTACAAACGTACTTTGGAAGTACTATATACAGAATCGGAAAGTGAAATCTACGTCCCCTTGGAGACTATGGCCCGCCGGCCTCATCCTCGCTATCCTCGATATCGGACAGAAGTGCCTTAGTGCTACGATCGTCTACCCTCGCCCACTTTACCTCTTCCGAGAGGTCAAAGCCCCTAGCACGGATCTCCTCGAGGGTTTTCCTTCGAGATTTACACCGAGTATATTCCTTGCTCCTGCCCTCGCAGTAGAGAACCTTTCTCAGCTCATCTGGAGCATCAACAACATCCTTCAAATAGATCGCCACTTTCTGGTCAGCTGTGGTTCAGCTCATTACGGCTTCAGCCCGGGCATCCACAACCTCGGTCTTTATCTTCAAAAGCTCAGACTCGAGCTTCATAATCATATCTGCTCGAATCGAGCTATTATCATGAACTAAGCAAAGTCGAACCTCAAAAGCGGAGACTTTAGCCAGAGCACCCTTCCCCGTAGAAGCCTTAACCTCTGCCTGAGACTTTAACTCATCATACTCACGCTTGGCTCGGCCAGCTTTGCTCTAAAGGCGCTCCAGGTCCTCTGTTCCCTTCTGCAACTAAAAAGAAACAAAACATTATCCTCAGGAGTTAGAAGAAAGAACACACACTCACATAGAACAAAAACTACCTGCTCCTTCAGGTAGCTCTCATAATTCAAGCTCCGACTCGCCTCGTACTGTAAGCGTGCCAACTCGTCTTCTCTCTCATCACAAAGAAGCCTGAGGGACTTCTCCGCATCCACGGCTTTCCGCAGCATGGCCTCACGATGAAGCAACTCGGACTTGAGCTTGTCAAAAGCCTATGAAAGAAAAGCTCAACAAAAAAGTAAAAATTGCAAGACTATAAAATCAACACGGACGGCAAAAAACTCACCTCGGAATAGAGCCGATGAGCTTCCTCAAAGGTTGAGCGCACATCTACTATTCCGGCTTCGTCTACCCTGGAAGAACCACATCCGGTGGGGACGCGATCACTCAGCATATGCGGCTCCTGGTCTCGGGCCTCCTTCGAAGGTACTTCGAAGGAGGAAGACATATCCTCGCCAAGCCTCCAGCCTAGAATCATATTGCTGTAAGCATCGCCACCTTGCAAAAGCCCCTTTTGCTCATTATTATCACTCCAAAGCCCAGAAGCTGGCATTTTTTCTCCCCTTCCAAGAGGGCACGGTCTCACTCCAAAGGATTCCACGACGCCTACGGCGAGAAGGTTAGTACGCGTAAAAAGAAAACACCCTTAAACGAGCAAATCACACAGCGCATACCATGGTGTTTAGCCTCCCATCTGTCGCTAGACAAAACTCGCCACTTACGCTCATTGTAAGTCAAGTAAGTCGCCAGCTTCCGAGCCCAGTCCGTCAGGTCGGGGACCTCAGACGACGTCCATGGAATTGCTGCAGAAAAGGAAAGGAAGGCGCATTTACAGAACATGTCCGCGCCATAAGCAAAACTACGAAGGTACGAGTATACCACTTGTAAAATTCCACTCCTTAGGGAATGGCAGAAACTCCACGGGGATAACATCAACGGTTCGTATTTGAACGAATCTGCTCATCCACTCCTGATCTCCATCTTCTTCGTCATCAACAACGAAAGGCGTGGTGGATCGGCATCGTAAGGTTAGCAGGCCTCGATGATGAAAGGGCCGGTGCAACCTGATAAGATGACTGAGTGTGAACTCAAGTCCCGCTCTCTCCGCAAAGAACCTCATCATCAATCCTATCGGCCAAAATGACGGATGAATCTGCGCCATGGTGCCTAGGTATTTCCGATAGAAATCAAGCACTACCCTATCAGGGGGGCCTAGCGTGAAAGGGTACGTGTACACGTTCAAAAACCCCTCAGCGTGATCCATAATGCTCTCTCTCGGGGAAAGTACCTGCAGTACTACCTTCTCCTCCCATCCACATTCTCCTCTCACTGACTCGAGATGCTCCTCTCCTACTAAGGAAATGAACTTCAAAACATACTCCCGATGACCCCGAGCGTCAAGGTTCAAAGGGCGCTCGAGGGCGGAAATCCCCTCTCCTCGCCGAGCGGACCTTGGTGTGGCAGCCATAACTGTGACAAGACTAGAAAATCCAAGCAGAACCCTCATAATCGAAATGGTGAAAGCCTTGACACAAGAAAAGAAAGCTCCACAAAGGAAGACAACTACTTAGAATAGCATAATCATCAGAAGGGGGAATGCAACCCTATATATGGAAAAAGCAGCGACTACCCACCTGCCACAAAGGCCGATTAAAAATACTGGTTGAAACATTTCTCGCGTTGGGAAAATGTGCCAACATAATCGCCTCGGTCATTTCATAACCATGTCATACACTTGACGCCGCCATACAACATTTTGGGGTCATCGACCCCCGCATTAACCAAGTCCCGAGATGGTACCCGATCTCGAGGACCTCCGTCAAAGGGAAGATATGCACCGGGAAGCCATTGGCATCATTACAAGTCCCGAGATGGTACCCGATCTTGAGGACCTCCATCAAAAGAAGTTAGGCTCCAAGAAGCCAATACCATCACTATACGTCCCGAGAAGGTACCCGATCTCGAGGATCTCCACCAGAAAGAAAATATGCTCCAAGGGGCCATTAATAGAGTTATGCTCGAGATGGTACTAGACCTCGAGGGCTCCTTTCAAGAAGAAAGTAAGTGCTAAAACTCTATTCATATGGGTTCGGCCTCAAAGCCATCTCCAGTGAGTTCAAAGCAAGCTTCCAGGAAGCTCGAGCTAGATCAAACCCCCGCTCGGGGACTGCTCCCGAAAGCCTAACGGCTATCTTATTCTCAAACTTCCAGACAGGTCCCCCCGTCGAGGCCTACCACGGGGTCTAAAAGGCTAATTTCCGTGCTGAAAATTCGGAGCCCCTGCTCTCATTCAACTTGAAGCTAGGGATCCCGACGACCCGAGTTTATCAATCCACTCCAGACCCTGTCCAAGGAACGGCTAAAGTTTCTACAGGGAGCTGTGTTAATCAATCAAGAGCCAGAGAAATACTTACGCCCGGGTGCAGTATCCATACCAGTCAGTTGAATCGCACATTCAGATTCTTCACAAAAGCAGACAAAGGGAAATAAAGCGTAGATACGAGACAAATTGAAGAGACATCTTTTCCATCAATAAACAACAGTTACAAAACCCACGAAGGGTTTTTACACATGATTACAAAGCCCACGAAGGGTCCTTACATAGAAATGAAGAAGCAAAAGAAAATATATACAATGAAAGCCAAAAGTCTAAGCTGTTCTCGGGGGTATATTCTCGGCGGCATTATGTTCGATCGCCGCCCCTAGGGAATCACATCTACGGAGGCCTGATCTCGGTCCCCCGCCAATGGCGTCTCAAAGGACGAGGAAGGCAAAGGAGATGAAGTGCCACACCAGGCCGGAGTAGAAAGGTGAGCAGCGGAGTAAAGTCCGAACACCCTCCTGAGCAGCGGATTAGAATCCAAATATCTTCTTGAGTGGGAAAAAATAGGTATCCCTATTCCATCATCTCGAGACAACAACAACAACGACAGGTCAATACAATCCCGCTCGGTAAGGGAAGGCCCTAAAGGAAGGCCGTAGCGTGGCTGACGGGATCGCTGTCATATGACCTTAAGGCCACGGGCCTCAAACATGAGAGATAACAATGGATGAGGATGAAAAGAAGGAAGAGGTGGAAGGATGTTGGAAAACACTTGAATGAGGAAATGGTTCCATGAGGTTCCCTTTTATAGGGGGTAGTAGTATAACCGACGGCCCTATTAATGTCTTTGAAAGACGTATCGGCAGGCGCAATCAATGCGTCTTTTGGGAACTTAATCAACGGAGATATTTCCACTTTGGGGAATCATTTTCGGCAGTACATTGAATGACACTGAAAAGATAGACTAACGGGACGTCTCAGTTATCACAAAGGCTTACATCATCAATATGACATCATCACGGGAAGTTCAAAGAGATGGATATCAAAGTCGTTTCTTATCGTTCCACTCTAAAAATGCGGGGACTATCTGTATACGGTGAAATCGGAGGGTCCAATTTCCCATCATCACGACACCTCAAAAACAAGTCTCGAAGGCTCGAGACTACGGCCGAGCTTCCTCCCCCGTGGGCCATCGACGCTCGACCTTGGAGCAGTACTGATGATGGTTAAGGGGAGAAAATGGGGAGTTCCCAAGGCGTGTCGCTAGAGCTAACAAAGTCTGTCAGGCTAGTCTGAGCCCGCATCATGACAGTAACTAGCTATCCCATCTCCATATCTTTGTAATAAGTGTATTTGTACTACGTTGGGGATTTTCCCTCCTATATAAAGGGGTTCCCTGTCATTTTGTAAACATCTGTTGCTCAATACAAAAGACACAAGAACATCCTCTCTGCTCTCCAACATATTCTCTTGATTTTACTACTTCATTTATTGCTCACATTCATTGTGTTTTATTTATTGTTCTTGATTTATTGCTTGTCGTTTATCATAAAGGGCCGCCATCAAAGCTCTTGTAACTATTATCTCTCCCTCGATTGACCCGAATTGGCCATCCAGCTCGGCCCCGAGGCCTCGCAATGGATGGCTCGAGACCCCCGATCCCAACCGTTTGGTTCGACCATCATATCGTTTCTAAGCTATAATCGTGATTTTTAACCTTTCACTTAGCATCTATTGCTTAACAACCAGCAAAAAAATAGATCACATAGTTTTAGAACCACAAAATCAAATATAATTGTTATTACCATTTTCACGGTAAACAAAAGGGCCTCGCCATTCAGACTGTGGAGAAGGGAGTTGTTCTCAGGAATTGGACTGCCACACCATCCCGGGCCCGCTGAGTCCCTGGGTAGCTTGGCATTTAGCCTAATTTATTTCTATAGCCATGCTGGGCATTTCAGATATTTAGTAAATTTGTTTTAAATACGCATTTTGTTTTAAAATAATTGCTCGATTCATCGAGCCGTACTTGTTTTGGATATTTTCAAAATTTAATCAATGCATTGCTATTTATTATTCATTATTATCTTTCACATTTTCTTTCTACAGCATTATTGTTACTTTTCCTGATGAACCGATAAGTGTGACATGTAATGAGATAACGCAACATAAGGATAGTGACTCAGAAGAAGAGGATGAAATACCTGAGGAAATTGTAAGGGAGGTTGAGAACTTTGAGAATAAAACTAAGTCCAACCTAGACGAGATCGAAGCAATAAATATGGGAGACGCCGAAACCGTCAAGGAAACTCACGTAAGCATTCACTTATCACGTCAGAGAAGGAAGAGTACATTCGTTTCCTGAAGGAATATGAGGTTATCTTTGCATGGTCATATGATGACATGACCAGTCTGAGCACATCCATAATGTATCACAAGTTGCCTACCAATCCAATGTGTCCGCCAGTAAAGCAGAAACTCAGAAAGTTCAAACCAGACAAGAGCGTGTAAATCAAGGAGGAAGTCACTAAGCAAATCAAAGCTAAGGTCCTCAAGGTAGTTGAGTACCCAACCTGGCTAGCCAACATTGTACCAGTTCCGAAGAAAGATGGGAAAGTCAGGGTGTCTGTTGACTACCGAGATTTAAACAGAGAAAGTCCCAAGGACGATTTTCCACTGCCAAATATACACATCCAGATCAACAATTGCGCCAAGCATGAACTCCAATCCTTTGTAGATTGCTTCGCGGGTTATCATCAGATCTGGATGGACGAAGAAGACGCAGAGAAAACAACTTTCATTACACCGTGGGGAGTGTACTGCTACAAGATGATGTCATTCGGTCTAAAGAATGCTGGGCCTAATTATATGAGATCCATGACAACCATCTTCCATGATATGATACACAAGGAAATAGAGGTGTATGTTGACGACGTCATCATCAAGTCCAAGAGGGCCGCAAATCACATAGCGGATTTGAGAAAGTTCTTTGACATGCTAAGGAGGTACAATCTAAAACTAAACCCCGCAAAATATGCATTCGGGGTTCCCGCAGGAAAGCCGCTGGATTCATTGTCACCCGCCGAGAAATCGAGTTGGACCCGTCCAAAGTTAAGGCTATCCAAGAGTTACCACCACCAAAGAGCAAAAAGGCCGTGATGAGGTTCCTAGGACGCCTTAACTACATCAGCTGCTTCATAGCACAGTCCACAGTTATATGTGAACCCATCATCAAAATGTTGAGGAAAGATGTTGTGAGCGCGTAATTTTTACCCTATATGAATTACTCATATAAAATTCAAGAAAATAAATTTTTTCCATTATTTGCAATTTTATAGGATTTTGTGAGAATTTGTGCTTATTGTTTGCATTTCTGTGCATGTTTATTTCTGTTAAAAATAATGAAAATGTCAAAAATACCATGCATTTGCATTTAGGATTTATTTTTACATTTTAAGTTTAATTAGTAAATTAGTTGCATTTTTAGCCTTTTAATTTTAAATTTGTAATTTCCTTTTTAATTTAGGAGTAATTAATTTTCATAAATATTTTAGTAGTTCATCAGTTTCATTTTTTTTCAAATCAATTATTTTTAGGAGTTTAATTTAGGTTTGAATTAATTAAAATAAGGAAAGAAAATTGGAAAAAAAAGAAAAAAAGAATCAGAAAAAAGGGCGGTTTTATTATGGCCAATTTATCAAAGCCCAAATCATGTATTCCTTACCCATTCAAGTCAAGCCCAATCCCCACCCGGTCCAGAAGCCCCCACCAAAACGACCCCGTTTCGGTTTATGTCATCTCAGCCGTTGGATTCCCACAATCCAACAGTTCGGAACTAAGGTTTCATTTATATTTAATTGTCTGAACCGGTCCCCCCCCCCAGTCAAACATCTCTCAGTCTCTAACCTTCCAAACCCTAGAAGATCCGGCGCCCCAAATCCCCATCGTCTTCGACCGGCGGTGGACCACCCAATCAGTTCCAAATTTCTCCCACATAATCCCAGGACTGCCTAAATCCTATCCCCACATCTATTTCCCAAAAATCCCAACGGAATTCCTCCAATTTCAAATCTAGGAATTTCAAACCCTAAATTGTTCTGCTTTTCGAATTTCGCGCAAAGCTCCGGCTCATTTTGACCTATAACTTACGTTAGTCGATTGCTCTTAACGAGAGCAAGCGTTTGGAATTAGTTTTAGTTCATTCCGATGTCACCGGATTTTGACTGACTCATCGAATTCTGGCCAAACTTCGACTCGCGTCATCGTTTGTTGATTCGTATCAAGTTATCAATTCATTCCGGCAAAGATTTGGTACTTTTCCCCTCTTTTCTCTCTTGACTCTGTTCTTGCATCTTTTTCCATTTTTTTATATTGTTATTACTTTTACGTTTATATTTTGGTTTGTTATTTTAGACATGTTTTCTTCATTAGTTGAATTAACCTTAGTTTATTTAGGGTTTGTTTTCAATTGGTCAATAACATAAGTCAGAGTTGATCATAAAAAATTATTTAGTTCTGGAATGTTTTCTCTTCTTGTTAATCACTAAATTTGATTTTTGTTTGATCATTTGGGCTAATTAGTTTTGTTTGGTCATCTCTGACCCGTCTTAAAGGGGCCTGTTCATTTGGGTTGGGACTTGGTTCAGATTTGGCCCATATATGATTCTTTTCTAAATGTAAATACATGGTTGGCAAAGGGCGTTTTGGGTATTCGGGGGTTGAGGGAATATTTTTCTGTTGGGGGAAGCTTCTAGAGGATAAGGTTGGGGGCTGGTTTGTTAAGAGACAGGAGGTTTTCAGATATTTTGAAGGGTTAAAAGGGTAAAATAATTAAGAATTAAAGGGGTAGAAGAGGAATTACTTAACTAGGTTAGGGTTGCCTTAGAATTGCCTATACAAGAGCAGTTTTCTCTCATTTTGAAGCAGCCATTCATACCTTGAAAAACAAAAAAAAATTTCTTCATCTTTGGGTCAAAAATTGCTGGGAATTGGTCTTTGATTTCTTTGCTGGCAATAGTTGAAGAGCTTCAAGGGATTTCCGAACTATCTGGGTTTTAAAAATGGTTTAAGGAAGCTAAACGTGGCTATGTTGATTTGCTGAGCTACTGTTACTGCTGAAATCCTCACTCTTTTGCTTTATCTTTACCTCCAGGTACCTCTTGGACCTTACTGATCTGCGAAGCTCAGATTTGAAGCATGTAATCAAGTTAGAAATTTATACATAAATGTTAACTGGCTGAATATTAGTTCATGGTCTTTAGAGTCTATTCGTGTTTCCTATATTGAGTTGGTTTTGTTGTATGGTCTTCCTGTATCCCTCCATGTTATTACTGTTTATATCTTGTTTCAAGTTTGGATTGGGTTTCAGGTCAATATATTGGTTTTAGTTTGGTCGAACCCCTATCACGATTTGGCTGTTTTGGCTTTTGGTCTAAGTATTTGAATGAGTTTAGGATCCATTGTTGCCATTGTAATACTTATGTTTAAATGTTTGGAGTATTCCACTATTAGAATCACTATATATATGAGTTCAACATCAGTTACTAGTAGTTTTGATTTTTAAATTGCATGTGGCCTGAATATTCGTTGAGTGTATAGTGTTCTAATGTTCTGCAGTTTGGATTTAAATTAAATGGTGAATATCTCGTATTTGATTTGATGAAATTAGTTTAGTTTAATGTAGATTAATGTTTGGGTTACTCAAAGTGTAACAGATGCTTGAGGGGTTGCAAAACAAAAATGCTGAACCACATCCCTTAAACGGCCAGGCCCATTAAATGGCCAAGTAAGATTGCCTGGCCTATGTCAGGCTCGTGTGTCTCACGCCTCTTCCCCCAAGGCTCAGCTCTCTTGTCATTTTTCAGTAATTTGGCCGTCTGATTTTAATGGCCGGAGAATTTGTACGCCGGCCCACTTCCTTGGAATAACCCACAGCCCAATTTGTTCACAACTAGTAATCCCTTTAAGTTCAAACCATTGCAAATGCAAGCGTCTTTGGGCCTAGTTAAATATGACTCTTTTAACTAGATTGAGGTGTGCCATCATAATTAATCTATGGCCCTCACATGTTATAACTAGGCATTAAGAATAAATATCCGTAGAAAAGCCTTTAGGCGCGTTTAAAAATACAATTGTGATTGTGTACTCGTTCGCGTGACATGGTTACAATTCTAAAAACCAATTCGGAGTATGCGTTCGCGCAACTTCGATCAAACCTTATTAATAATAAAATAGTTTTAATAGGCCGCTAAATTAAGTTTAGTTCATATAGTCCGAGGTGTGCCATCCACCATTTAATCATACATGGCCCTCGTATTAATTTAGATATAAAATAACAAATGTTCGTAGTTTGCTTTAGGCACGTTTAATATATCATCGTGATTGTGTACACGTTCGCGTGACATAATTACAATCTTAAAAACAAAATCGGGGTATGCGTTCGCGAAACTCCGACTAAACCTTACTTAATAATAACAAAGCGTTATTAATTGTGGACACGTTCGCGTGACATGATTTTTGATGCGGCAAACAAATTGGGTACACGTACGCGTGACCTGTTTTCAAGATAATTTCTTAATTAAAAGAGGCAAATGCATATAGGTTCTAAAATGAGTAATTAGGCAATTTGATTGAGCCAAGTATGATTAAAGCGACCGTGCTAGAACCACGGAATTCGGGAGTGCCTAACACCTTCTCCCGGGTTAACAGAATTCCTTACTCATATTTCTGTGTTTCGCAGACATAAACAGAGTCAAATCTCCACGATTCGGGATTCTAAACTGGTGACTTGGGACACCATAAATTATCCCAAGTGGCGACTCTGATCTTAAATAATAATCCCATTTCGATTGTCACTTAAATTGGAAAAACTCCCTTATATACCCTTCCCGGGGGTAGTAAAAAGGAGGTGTGACAGCTCTGGCGACTCTGCTGGGGATAAGAACCTAGAACTTCTGGTTTAGGGTTCAAGAATTCGAGCTTGTTAATATGATTTTGCTTGGCTTTATTTATTGTTAATATTACTGTATTTTATGAACCTAATGTGCTAATTGCTGTTTATTTGCCATTTCATTATTGCTTGAATTTTATTAAAATGCCTTCTTACGCCACCCTTCTGAGTCTTCTAAAATTTGGTGCACACGTACTCGTGGCCCACTTTCTGTTAGAAGTCATACCAGTTATGAATGAGGCATGGGCCAGCAACAAGGCCGGGCAGACTTTAGTGCTCCCGGTACGTTTCCCCCACCTCGGCTCGAGTTGTCCACTCGGGTAAACCTAGTCTAGAACACAACCCCAGGTTAAATCCTAGATGAACATAACCTCATGCCGGATCCCTAGTAGGAACATTTGTTTGCATCACGTGCATTTGACTTAGGGGACTCAACACAGGGGTTGGGTCCGTCTAGGACAGGTGTACCCAAAATAACAGACCATCCTGATGCATCTTACGTGCTATGTGAACATTTATTTGTTTCGGCTTGCATGCTGACCGGCTAGGAAAGACAATCAGGGGAAAAACCAAGAGTGGTGTAGAAAGGAAATAAATTCGGTGTTTGAAAATATCCCGAAACTCTGCCGAATTCTTTTTAGAAAAAGGGATTTAAAAAAGAAAAAGAAAAAAAGAGAGCCTTTTCAAAATGAGTCACTCGTGTTTTCTTTTAATATTATGTCAAGACTGCCTGAACTACTCAGGTCTGATTCCCACCAGATGTGGGATACATAGGCAACCTACATAGGGTTCGGCCTCTTTTTCAAAATTAACCAAATAAAGTGAAGTCGTAGGTAGGGATCTATGTCAAGAATGAGCCGACCCAGTTTCGGCGACGTTCTCGCCGAGATAGCCTTAGAATACCTTCAGTTGTCGAAGGGCACTTTTCATAGAGAACGAGCAAATATGTTGATAAGGGGTCATTTTTCTAAGTATCTTCCCCCCCCCCCCCCCCGGCCTCAAAATTTGCTTGAAATTGCGATGGGGCAACATTTACGAAAGCAACCACTTTTGTGCAAAAAGGGGAAATGGTCATTTTCTTTTAGAAGTCGAAATCTGTTTCCTCAAAAGTCTGTCAGAGTCAACCCTAACCCTAACCATTCACAGGTACCAAGATGAACATTGTCCAGGACCCGAAACTACTAGTCATAGAGCAAGCTCAGTTGCAGTTGCGCATGTGGTGGTATGATTTGGATGGGGATGGTCAAGACTGGGTGAAAGAGCAGTTGGGTGCTCTCACTGATCTATTGGAAATCAAACCACAGGAAGATTTGATCAAAGCTTTGGTAACCTTCTGGGATCCTGTGCATAACGTCTTTCGCTTCTCAGATTTTGAACTCACCCCTACACTGGAAGAAATAGCTGGGTACATCCATTTTGGCCGAGACTGGAGGAAACAACAGTTGATATTCCCGAGAGCCCCGTCAGTGCACAAATTCTTTGATCTTCTTAATATCAACAAACAAATGAAGAAGGCTCATGTGGACAACAGGTGTTGTTCCTTTTAATTTTTGTACTCCAGATTCATGCATTCGGTCGGGTTCGAAACACATGGAAAAGGGATGAACAACAAATAAGACAAGAACCTTTGGCAAATTAATCGTAGGTTCGCCTTCATAGTTGCGTTCCTGGCAATCATAGTCTTTCCAAATGCCGAGGGGACGGTAGATACCCGCATGGCTAGAGTTGCACAAACCCTGATTACAAAGAAAGATCACACACTTGCTCCCTTAGTACTGGCTGACATTTACCGGGCATTGACATTGTGTAGATCCGGGGCGCAAGTATTCGAGGGTTGCAGTGTTCTTCTACAAATGTGGTTGATTGAGAATCTCCGCCACTACCCCAGGTTCGTGAGCTATGGTTCAAGAAAAGACAATTTCATCAAAAGCTACGAGGAAAGGGTGATAGATTACAACGCTCCAGAAGGGTTTGAAGCTTGGATCTCCCATTTGAAAGCTGTAAAAGCAAGTCAAGTCGAATGGACTATAGCTTGGCTCCCAATGACAAAAATCATATATATGACAGCCACAAAGGGTTATCTGATGTTAATAGGTTTGCGGAGTGTCTAGCCGTACGCACCACAGAGGGTCTTAAGATAGCTAGGGAGATATCAGGTAGTACCTGAAGATGAAGATCTAACCACTCAGGTCATTGAACTCCATCCAAAGGCTGTATTACCAGAGGCTTTAGTCCAGCAGGATTGGAACAATTGTCGGTATCTGAAAAATGGCACCCAGGTACCAGATGTTGCTAATGGGGAAGTGAATCCGAATTATGCAACTTGGTTTGAAGGAAAGCCAGGTGCAAGCAATGAGCCAGAGCCCGAACCAGAGCCCGAGCCAGAGCCCGAAAGACCAACAAAAAGACCACATGTGCAAGCTTTTGATGACAAAGTCAAGGAAAGGTTGGCCTGGGGAGAGAAAGAGAAAAAGTACCAAGCTACCATTCACACTCTTGAATAGAAATTGAGAAACGTTGAGTTCAGCAATGATCTACAAATGCAAGAAGCTGAAGGAGAAAGAAGGAAATTACCCCTGGAAAATGAAGCCTTACGAGCTCAAATTCAAAGAATGAAAGTCGCCGTCGAAAATCCGGCTAGAAGTAAACAAGATGAGAAGCTCATAAACGGCCTTAGGAGAAAGGTGGGTGCTTACGAGGAAGACCTGGAAAACACTGTAAAGGAGCTAGCTAAAGACCAAGCCAAGTTAGTTAAGAATGCAGAGGGACGAGCAAGTTTCGTCCGACAGCTGAAAGAGAAGTACGACAGAGGAATGGTGGGTCTGAAGAAAAGGATCAGTGTCCTTGAAAACGAAATGACCAAACAGGCAAGAGATTTCAAAGCAGAAAGGGAACATTGCTATGCCCTGATGTCGCAGTTAGAAAAGGACCTGCAGCAACTTCAAGAGCAAAATCATACTGCCGAACAAGTTTTGGGGGCTCGATCACAGCAGATTGGACGATTGCTACAAGAAAAAGGTATTATCAGGGAAAGGATTAGGAAGATTGCAGACTACATCGTGATGAAGTGCAACGAGTGTGAAGACATGACCCAGTCCATGTTCTTCGCTTTAGTTATGATCTTTGTCCGACAGATCATGGATGACTTGTTTCGTCTTCAAGAAGACCTGGCACATAGACCCGCAGCAAGGCCAGTTGGAGCAGCAGTGGAAGCACTTATGTATTCTTGATTTTATTTTTTCGAGTCTGTGTTGTATTTTCTTTTAGAGTCTGTCAGTCCATTTTGAGTCTTGTTTTAGCTTCTGAAAATGTTTGAGTCTGTAGGGAAGTCGTTATAATCATGATGTTATGTTTTACAAAATTTGAAGAAAAAGAAAAATGTGTCTTTTATTTATTTATTTATCTATTTCCAAGAACTACGCCTGGTCTGATTCATGCGGCGTCATGATACGTAGGCAATCCACATAGGATTCGATCATAACCATATAATGAAAAGAAAAAAAAGAGTGGAAATAAATCGAGGGGAAAGAAATAATGGCTAAACAAGAGAGGGGAGATATTGTGAGAGTAAAAGAAAGAAAAAGAGAGCCAACGAAGAAAGGTGGGAATAAAAAAGAAAGAGAGAAAGAAAAAGGCAAAATGAAAAGAATTAGTGAAAGTCGGGATAAAGCAAGCAGTCGCTCAAATGCATAATAAAAATGGTTAACTGCGTAGGTGCATTGTATCTACAACGTGCGGTTGCCTATCCGTTAAGCTCTTAATCACTAACAAGTTTGCTTGTTGTCATCAAGTACAGGCAGGTGGTTAGTTTGATCGGCATTCTGGCAACCCACCCATACAACACCAGGTCTAAGAACAAGTTGATCATGGACGGCCAGGAACTGGATGCAAGTGTTATTGATCCGTCGAGAGAGGGGGATGATCTGAGGTTAATCTGAAAGAGGAGTTGTACAAGTTGAAACATCAGATGGCCGAAATGTACCAAGCCTGGGTAAAAGGGCATCCTCCACCATCATACCCTGCCAACCCCGCTTTCATCCCACCATTGGCTCAGTCCCAAGAACCTCCCACTGCTGATTCATCCCCACAAAATGCACCAGGTTTTGCCCACTACCACCATTATCAAGGCACCACTTCCCAAACCACCCAAGCACCACCAGCCAAAACAATCTCGTACCCCCCTCCACTAACCACCCCTATTTTTGTAGCAACCCCGCCAGCTATGCTCCATCGATCCTCCAGCGAGCCATTGTTCCAGACCCAAGATAATCAGTACTATCCGCTAGAACCTACTTTCAGGGCCCCGGATCATCATTCTTATACTCCTCGTTTCGACCTCCCTGTTGAGCCTTAGAAATCACCTAAAAATCCAAAACAGGAGGAGATGTTCAGGAAGGTAAGAAGCCTGAAGCAATCATTAGGAAACATGCAGGGATTGGGAGGCCAGGTTAGCGTAGCCTACAAAGATTTGTGTCTATTTCGTGACGTCCAGCTACCAGTGGGATTCAAGATGCCTAAATTTGACCTATATGATGGGCATGGGGATCCGATGGCCCACTTGAGGGGATTTTGCAGTAAAATGGGAGGAGCTGGTAGAAGAGATGAGTTGTTAATGGCGTATTTTAGCCAAAGTCTAAGTGGCGCGGGGTTAGAGTGTTATACACGTCAAGATCACAATAGATGGTATACATGGGACGATCTGGCCCAAGCATTTGCACGGCACTTCCAGTATAACATAGAGATCGTGCCAGATCGGTTATCCTTGACTAAGATAGAAAAGAAGCCAGGAGAAAGCTTCAGAGAATATGGTTTTCGCTGGAGAGAACAGGCGGCAAGAGTTAACCCGCCAATGGAGGAAAACGAGATGGTAGAATACTTTCTGCAGGCTCTGGAGCCTACTTACTTTGGCCATCTGTATCGGCCATTGGCAAGTCATTCAACGAGGTAGTAAAGATGGGCGGCATGGTGGAAGAAGGGCTTAAGTCGAGCAAAATCATGAGCTACTCGACCATTAAAGAAACTACCCAAGCCATCCAGAACGGCACCGGAGGAGTGATTGGAAAGAAGAAGAAAGAAGATGTGGCAACAGTTGAGTCAGGATCATGGTTTAGACCGAAGGGCCCGTCACACCATTATACCCAGCCGCGACCCCATCACCGAACCTACACCCAAAACCCATATAATCCACCCCAACACTACTTTCCATCACCAGACCCTCAGATTTCTGTTCACCACGCCCAATCATACACTCAACCTCCCTCTTACCCGCAGTGGCGTGCTCCAACCCCACAAAACACCTACCCAGCTCCACAAAATGCTTACCCACCTCCACGAGCCTACCGAAACCCTGCTGGTCCAGGTTTCCGGCCCAAGCTAGTGTTCAGAAATGAAAGGTTGCAGCGGAAGAAAACTTTTACCCTATTGGGGGAGTCTGATACTAGCCTGTTCCAGATATTGAGGCAGTTGGATGTGTTGAGGCCGATTGAGTCAAAATTGCCAAACCCTCCTCCAAAGAATCTTGATTACTCCTTGAGTTGTGCATACTGTTCTGGTACTCCGAGGCATGATACGGAGAAGTGCTGGCACTCCAAGAGCTCATTAATACAAACCAGATTGTGGTCCAAACTCCGGAAACCCCTAACATCAATTAGAGCCCATTGCCGACTCATGATGAAACAAGCATGATCGAGATAGTACACAAGGAGGGGGAACCCAAGAAGCCATCACATTTTGTTATGATGATTCGGTCTAGTGAGGCCAAGACAGTCAAGGAAGCAATTGTCACAAAACCAATGGTTGAAGGACCAATGAACAAGTTGAGCATGACGAATGATGAAGCATCTGTGGTATTTGAGAAGAGATCCCCAGTTGATGCTATAGCAAAGCAAGAAAAGTCAAAGGTGGTCGTGCCAGGGTTGGCGAGTAAGCCTATCATAATTATGGAGGGTGCCCGTACGGACCCTGTCATAATCAAGCCTGTAACCCAGCTGCCGGTAGTCAACACCAAGGCTATCCCGTGGAGCTACGAACGGATGATAGTGACCTACAGGGGAAAGGAAGTGAAAGAAGAAGTCAATGAGGCCCAGGGACTAACTCGTTTGGGGAGATGCTTTGCCCAGGAAGAGTTAAGAAAAGCTAAACATCCAGAGATAATCCAGTTCTAGTGAAGAAAGCAGTCACTGAGGAAGAAGTGGAGGAATTTATGAGAAAAATAAAGGTACAAGATTACTCCATCGTGGAGCAGCTGAGAAAGACGCCCGCTCAGATTTCCTTGCTATCGTTATTGATCCACTTAGATGAGCATCGTCGGGCCCTGATGAAAATTCTGAACGAAGCTCATATCCCCGAAAAAATTTCAGTGAACCATTTGGAGAAGATCGCTAACAAAATATTTGACGTGAACAGGGTCACTTTCTCCGATGACGAGTTGCCTGTGGAAGGTACTGAACACAACAGAGCTCTCTATCTTACGGTAAAATGTGAAGATTCTGTGGTCACCAAGGTGTTAGTTGACAATGGTTCCAGTGCAAATATTTGCCCCCTCTCTACTCTGAACAAGTTGAAAGTTAATGATGAGAGGATTCACAAGAACAACATATGCGTCCGAGGTTTCGACGGTGGAGGGGAAGACTCGGTCGGTGATATAGTGCTTGAATTGACAATAGGACCAGTGGAATTCACCATGGAGTTCCAGGTACTAGACGTAGCCATTTCTTACAACTTGCTGTTAGGTCGGCCTTGGATACATGCCGCAAAAGCAGTCCCGTCCACTTTGCACCAGATGGTCAAGTTCGAATGGGATAGACAGGAGATCATCGTGTATGGCGAGGAGAATTTATGTGCTCACAGTGATGCCTCCGTCCCATTTATTGAGGCTGAAGATGAAAAAGGGCTTTGGGTCTACCAAGTTTTTGAAACAGTGCCGGTCGAGAAGGTTCCAGAAGGGAAATGTGTTCCAACTCCAAAGATAGCCTCTGCATCCGTCATGGTGGCCTCTGAAATGCTGAAAAATGGCTTTGTGCCAGGTAAAGGTCTGGGTGCATCTCTGCAGGGTATCATACAACCAGTGTCCCTTCCTGAAAACTTGGGTACGTTTGGTCTTGGATTCAAACCTACAGCGGCAAATGTGAAAAGGGCCAGAGGGTTGAAACAGAAGGCGTGGGCACTTTCGAAGCCTATCCCGCTTCTCTCCAGGTCATTTGTCAAGCCCGGTGCCGGGAAACGCCCAGTGACAACAGTTCCAAATCCTGTGGTTGATGTGGATGAAGAGTTAATCAAAAGTTTTTAGAGTTTGTTTGATGATGTGAACATGGTAGAAGTTGGAGAGGGCACCAGCAAAGCGGATATGCAGTTTGTCGGGCCAAAAGTAAAGCTTAACAATTGGAAGGCTACTCCTCTCCCTAATCGGAGGGAGTTTTGGTAGTTTGCTTTGTTTTCCTTTCTATCTGGGTCATTCCAGGGTTGTGACCCAGATTTTTATTTTCTCGCTTGTTTGATGTACAAACCCTGTTATCCTTTATTTTCAATGAAATGCAATTTTCCTTTTTCCATCATTCCTGATAGTTTTTATTTTTGTTTTTCTTTTCTTCTTTGTACAATTCTTTTTATGCTGGTTTCAATGACATGACATACATGCGGGATCTTCAACCAAATCTTAAAAGTCAATCTAACTCTGAAATAATAATCCAAGAAATAGAGTGTGATGATGAAACGGAATATGATGAGGATGAAGCATTTGAGGAGATTAGTAAAGAGCTTAATCACTTTGGAGAAATACCCAAGCCTAATTTGAATGAAACTGAAGCAATCAATTTAGGAGATCCAGATAATGATAGAGAAACCAAGATAAGTGTCCATCTTGAACCACAAATCAGTGAAGAAATAATCAAAGCATTTTTTGAATACAAGGACATTTTTGCATGGTCGTATGATGACATGCTAAGCTTGAGTACCGATTTGGTAGTCCACAAATTGCCAACTGATCCAACTTTCCCTCCCGTCAAGCAAAAATTATGGATGTTTAAGACCGACATGAGTGTGAAAATCAAAGAAAAAGTTACAAAGCAGCTTCATGCGAAGGTCATTCGGGTCACATGGTATCCCACGTGATTAGCTAATGTTGTGCCTGTGCCAAAGAAAGATAGAAAGACTAGAGTATGTGTTGATTACCGTGACCTCAACAAGGCAAGTCCGAAGGATAACTTCCCGTTGCCAAATATCCATATTTTAATCGATAATTGTGCCAAGCATGAGATTGGATCTTTTGTGGATTGCTATGCGGGGTATCATTAGATCTTAATGGGTGAGGAAGATGCAGAGAAGACGTCATTTATCATGCCATGGGGAACATATTTCTACCGGGTCATGCCGTTCGGCTTGAAAAACGCTGGGGAAACTTACATGAGGGCAATGACCACCATATTCCATGACATGATACACAAGGAGATTGAGGTCTACGTGGATGATGTAATCATAAAGTCCAGGAAGCAGTCTGACCACGACAGGGACCTGAGAAAATTTTTCCAGAGGCTCCGCAGGTAAAATCTTAAGCTCAACCCTGCAAAGTGTGCATTTGGTGTTCCGTCGAGAAAGTTGTTAGGCTTCATAGTCAGTCGGCGGGGCGTCGAGCTGGACCCGTCAAAAATCAAGGCTATTTAGGAATTACCACCGCCAAAGAACAAGACTGAAGTGATGAGTCTTTTAGGGAGGTTGAACTATATCAGCAGGTTTATTGCTCAACTGACGACAACCTGTAAGCCCATCTTCAAGTTGCTAAAGAAGGATGCTGCGGTCAAATGGACCAATGAGTGCCAAGAAGCATTCGATAAGATCAAGGAATATTTATCAAACCCACATGTGTTGGTACCGCCGTACCAGGGAGACCGTTGATTCTTTATCTGATAGTCTTGGATAATTCATTTGGCTGTGTGTTGGGTCAACATGACATCACTGGCAGGAAAGAGCAAGCCATCTATTATCTCAGCAAGAAGTACACATCCTATGAGGTTAAGTATACTTCCCTTGAGAGGACATGTTGCGCCCTGACTTGGGTGGCAAAAAAGTTGAAACACTATTTGTCATCCTATACTACTTACCTCATTTCTCGCCTGGATCCTTTAAAGTATATCTTTCAGAAGCCTATGCCCACAGGAAGACTCGCAAAGTGGAGGATTTTGCTCACAGAATTTGACATCGTCTATGTGACTCGGACGGCAATGAAAGCCCAAGCTTTGGCTGATCATTTGGCCGAGAACTCGGTGGATGAAGAATATGAGCCATTGAAGACTTATTTTCCTGATGAAGAGGTAATGCAAATTGAGGAGGACGAGCAGGGTGAGAAGCCCGGCTGGAAACTTTTCTTTGATGGGGCTGCTAACATGAAAGGTGTTGGTATATGAGCTGTGCTCATTTCTAAAATAGGGAACCACTACCCTGTCACAGCTCAACTTCGTTTCTATTCTACCAACAACATGGCTGAGTACGAAGCATGCATTTTAGGTTTAAGATTAGTTGTGGACATGGGAGTCCAGGAAGTGCTGGTTTTGGGAGATTCAGATCTGTTAGTGCACCAAATTCAGGGAGAATGGGAGACTCGAGATTTGAAGCTCATACCATATCGACAATGTCTGTAGGATCTTTGTCAGCTGTTCGGATCAGTGGAATTCAGGCATATCCCTAGGATCCATAATGAGGTTGTTGATGCCTTGGCTACTCTGGCGTCAATGTTACATCATCCGGATAAGTCTTATATCGACCCTTTGCATATTCAGGTCCGTGATCAGCATGCTTACTGTAACATGGTGGAAGAAAAACTCGATGGTGAGTCGTGGTTCCATGATATCAAGGAATACATCAGGATAGGGGTATATCCGGTGCAAGCCATAAGTGATCAAAAGAGAACAATTCGACGATTGGCAAATGGATTCTTCGTAAGCAGAGGAGTTTTGTACAAAAGAACTCCAGATCTTGGATTGTTGAGATGCATAGATGCTAAGCAAGCCACGGTCATCATGAGTGAAGTACATTCGGGAGTTTGCGGGCCCCATATGAGTGGCTATGTTTTGGCAAAAAAAATTCTGCGAGCAGGCTATTATTGGCTTACCATGGAGCGAGATTGTATCAGCTTTTTGCGGAAGTGTCATCAATGCCAGGTGCACAGTGATTTGATCCATTCTCCCCCATCTGAACTACACACAATGTCCGCACCTTGGCCCTTTGTTGCTTAGGGCATGGATGTCATTAGACCAATCGAGCCAGCAGCATCCAATGGGCACAGGTTCATTCTGGTGGCCATCGATTATTTCACTAAGTAGGTTAAGGCTATGACTTTCAAATCTGTGACCAAGAAAGCAGTGGTTGACTTTGTTCATTCAAACATCATTTGCCGGTTCGGAATTCCAAAGGTAATTATCACGGACAATGGCGCAAATCTTAACAGTCATTTGATGAAGGAAGTATGTCAGTAGTTCAAGATTATGCACCAAAATTCCACTCTGTATCCTCCCAAGGCAAACGGAGCGGTTGAGGCAGCCATCAAGAACATAAAGAAGATACTTCGAAAGATGGTGCAAGGTTTCAGGCAATGGCATGAAAAGTTGCCTTTTGCGTTGCTGGGTTATCGCACTACTGTTCGCACTTCAGTAGGTGCAACTCCTTATTTGTTGGTGTATGGTACTGAAGTAGTGATGCCTGCGGAGGTTGAGATTCCATCTATTCGAATTGTTGCTGAAGCAGAAATCGATGATGATGATTGGCTCAAAACCCGGTTGGAGCAATTAAGTATGATTGATGAGAAAAGACTGGCAACAGTATGTCACGGCCAGTGGTATCAAAAGAGAATGGCAAGAGAATACAATAAGAAGATGCGTCCCCGGAAATTTGAAATGGGTCAGGTTGTATTGAAACGCATCCTTCCACATCAGGCGGAAGCAAAAGGCAAGTTTTCCCCAAATTGGCAGGGGTTATTCGTGGTAACGAAAGTGTTGTCCAACGGTGCTTTGTATTTAAAAAATATAGAAGGCAAGTGTGTAGACATGGCTATCAATTCTGATGCAGTCAAAAGATATTATGTATGATTTCTTTGGTTTGAATTGTGTTGTTTGTACTTGGCATGTTTTGAAGATTGGAATGACGAAGGCATTTTATTCTGCTATCTAAACACTTTATCCTTTGCTACCCCTTTGAGCTTTATTTGTTTTCTTTCACACCCCTCTTTTGGAATTAGTAGCAAAGTTTAGAAACACAAATACAGAAGATAAATAAAGAAGAGAAAAGAGGAAAAAGAGAAGAGGAAAAGAGAAAAGGGATTGGAAAAAAAAATAAGTAAAGCAAAAGAAAGAAAAGAAAAGAAGGAAAAAAAAGAATAAAAGAGAGAAAAAGAGAGAAAAAAAAAGGAGAAAAGTTCAAAAAAACAAAGCAATTCCTATGTCATGAACTACGTTCGACCTGATTCCTTCTAAGGATACGTAGGCAGCCTCACGGTTCGGTCCCATCAAAATTCAAAAGTCCCCAAGCAAAGAGACTGGGGCAGAAGTTGCGGTTTTGTAAAAAGATCTGATTCCAAAAGTTGTAATTTTGAACCCGTTCAAGCTGTTTTGAGCCTTTGTGATATCCTTTCTTTCTAACCCTGTCCAAAAGCCCACATTACGGTCCAAAGAAAGACCTTCCGATCAATCTTTGAGGGATGCCAGGTCAAGCAAGCTAGAGGTATGATTCATATCAGGGGCAATACTCCGTTCTACGCAGGGAAAAATGAATAAATGAGAGAGTCTTATTGGTGAAAACCCTCACGGGCACCGTAAGGCGATGGAAAGCTGAGAGAAATTAAATATGAGAGAGTCTTATTGGTGAAAACCCTCACTGGCACCATAAAGCGACGGTGAGTTGAGAGATGAACAAATGAGAGAGGTTTGCTGGTGAAAACCCTTCAGGGCGCCGCAAGCCGAATGAGGTTGTTGACTTTGCAAGGGAATTGGATCATGGGGACCCCAGGCGTAAAGTGTGAGGACTGAAAGAGGATTGACTAAATGGACTAGACTGATTAATCCAAAATGCATGTCATGATCATTGATGCCACCAGCCCCACTCAGATAAGTCCTTTTCCCTTTTTCTTCCTCAAACAGTCTTCATGTTTTGAATTTTCTTCTTTATTCATAACTCTCGAAGTAATTGCATTTAATCTCCTTTTGGGTCTACTGTCTCTAAGGCTTTTTCCAATGTTAGCCTTGCTAAGAAAACAAGAAGGGATTGCAAAGCTTATTACCAACTTCCAATTGCACAAAGCAAAATACGGCCACAGCATGTCTGAAATAGCATGATGCACAATGAAAAATGAGGTGTTAGCCGGAGTTCAAGTGATCAAGTGGTTTCATGAGTTGTAGGGAGAAATACAGAGTTTCAGATAGGAGAGGCAGACATGTTAAAGCAGCAGGCTGATTACAGGGCACTGGGGTCATTCAGGATTTTGTGGTTAAGGTTCAATAAGAAGGTGAAATAAGTCTTTTCCAGTGAGATGCAGCTGAGCAGAACAAAGCGTGGCAGTGGGAAGGCCACCCTTAGCAAGAATGCCGCAAACTAACCACCATGTTTTCAAACTGACAAGATTTTTTTTGATTGAAACAGGGGCAGGAAATTTCATTTGTTTCGGAGAAACCCTCCGCGAGGCAAGCGGGTGCGAGATAGGCTCGGCAGTAAGTTCCAGTACTCTCATGGATAACAGGATTTAGTAAGTTTTGAGACCCTCGCAAATGACAAGGTCTGACGAGAGGTCTACTTTTGGGAAATATAATTCAGCATTTAAGTTTTCACTTTTGAAGATAGACTTGGTTTGAAATTTTTAGGATAAGGGAATTTAGCTTAGAACTTATTTTGATAACAAGAGCCGGTTAACACTCACAGATGTTCCCAATATCAAACTGGGGCAGAAAAATTTCTTTTGTTTTGTCTGTTTGATCGTAATCAGGAGCCCACCTGGAAAACAAGGGAAAACAACTCAAGTTTCAAGGGAAAACAGTTTCAAGGAGAGGATAGTTCAGGTTCAGCAATCAGGCACTCACCTGCAGAACAAGGGAATACGACACAAGTTCAAGGAAAACGGGTCGAGTTCAACAATCAGGCGCCCACCTGGAGAACAAGGGAAGATAGTTCAAGCGAAAGGCACTCTCAAGAGGAAGCAGTTAAGTTTCAGTAATCAGGCACCCACCTGGAGAACAAGGGAAGATAGTTCAAGCGAAAGGCAGTCTCAGGAGAAAGCAGTTCAGGTTTAGCAATCAGGCACCCACCCGGAGAACAAGGGAAGATAGTTCAAAGGAAAAGCAGTTTGAAGAGAGAGCAGTTCAAGTTCAGCAATCAGGCACCCACCCGGAGAAAAAGGGAAGACAGTTTTAAGGGAAAACAATTTCAAAGGGAGATGGTTCGAGTTCAGCAATCAGGCACCCACCTGAAGAACAAGGGAAGACAACACAAGTTTCAAGGGAGAAGCAGTTTCAAAGGAAAGTAGTTCGATTTAAGCAATCAGGCGCCCACCTGCAGAACAAGGGAAAAAAGCTCAATTTGCAAAGGAAAACAGCTCGAAGATCAAGCAATCAGGCGCCCACCTGGAGAACAAGGGAAGACAACGTAAGGTACAAGGGAAATGAAAGCAGTTCGGGTTCAGCAATCAGGCGCCCACCTGGAGAACAAGGGAAGACAGTTCAAAGAGAAAGCAGTTTCAAGAGAAAGCAGTTAGAGTTTTGGCAATCAGGCGCCCACCTGGAGAATAAGGAAAATGGTTCAAGGTTCAGGGAAGACAGTTCAAAGGAAAAGCAGTCTCAAGAGAAAACAGTTCAGGTTCAGCAATCAGGCGCCCACCTGGAGAACAAGGGAAGACAATTCAAAGGAAAAATAGTCTCAGGAAAAGAGAGTTCAAAGGAAAAACAGCCTCAGGAGAAGGCAGTTCAGGTTCAGCAATCAGGCGCCCACCTGGAGAATAAGGGAAGTTAGTTCAAAGGAAAAGCAGTCTCAGGAGAAGGCAGGTCAGGTTCAGCAATCAGGCGCCCACCTGGAGAACAAGGGAAGACAGTTCAAAGAAAAGGCAGTTTCAAGAGAAAGCAGTTCGAGTTCAGCAATCAGGCGCCCACCTGGAGAACAAGGGNGCACAATGAAAAATAAGGTGTTAGCCGGAGTTCAAGTGATCAAGTGGTTTCATGAATTGTGGGGAGAAATACAAAGTTTCAGTTGGGAGAGGCAGACATGTTAAAGCAGCAGGCTGATTACAGGGCACTCGGGTCATTCAGGATTTCGTGGTTAAGGTTCAATAAGAAGGTGAAATAACTCTCTACCAGTCAGATGCAGCTGAGCAGAACAAAGCGTGGCAGTGGGAAGGCCACCCTCAGCAAGAATGCCGCAAACTAACCACCATGTTTTCAAACTGACAAGATTTTTCTTTGATTGAAACAGGGGTAGGAAATTTCATTTGTTTCAGAGAAACCCTCCGTGAGGCAAGCAGGTGCCAGATAGGCTCGGCAGTAAGTTCCAGTACTCTCCTGGATAACAGGATTTAGTAAGTTTTGAGACCATCGCAAATGACAAGGTCTGACGAGAGGTCTACTTTTGGGAAATATAATTCAGCATTTATGTTTTCACTTTTGAAGATAGACTTGGTTTGAAATTTTCAAGATAAGGGAATTTAGCTTAGAACTTATTTTGATAACAAGAGCCGGTTAACACTCACAGATGTTCCCAATATCAAATTGGGGGAGAAAAATTTCTTTTGTTTTGTCTGTTTTATCGTAATCAGGCGCCCACCTGGAGAACAAGGGAAAACAACTCAAGTTTCAAGGGAAAATTGTTTCAAAGAGAGGATAGTTCAGGTTCAGCAATCAGGCACCCACCTGCAGAACAAGGGAATACGACACAAGTTCAAGGAAAACGGGTCGAGGTCAGCAATCAGGCGCCCACCTGGACGACAAGGGAAGATAGTTCATGCGAAAGGCAGTCTCAAGAGAAAGCAATTCAGGTTCAGCAATCAGGCACCCACCTGGAGAACAAGGGAAGATAGTTCAAGCGAAAGGTAGTCTCAAGAGAAAGCAGTTCAGGTTCAGCAATCAGGCACCCACCTGGAGAACAAGGGAAGATAATTCAAAGGAAAAGCAGTTTCAAGAGAGAGCAGGTCAAGTTCAGCAATCAGGCACCCACCTCGAGAACAAGGGAACACAATTTTAAGGGAATTCAATTTCAAAGGGAGACGGTTCGAGTTCAGCAATCAGGCACCCAGCTGGAGAACAAGGGAAAACAGCACAAGTTTCAAGGGAGAAGCAGTTTCAAAAGAAAGTAGTTCGAGTTAAGCAATCAAGCGTCCACCTGGAGAACAAGGGAAAGCAACTAAATTTGCAAAGGAAAACAACTCAAAGATCAAGCAATCAGGCGCCCACCTGGAGAACAAGGGAAGACAGTTCAAAGAGAAAGCAGTTTCAAGAGAAAGTAGTTAAAGTTTTGGAAATCAGGCGTCCACCTGAAGAACAAGGGAAGATAGTTCAAATTTCAAGGGAAAGCATTTTCAAAAGAAGACGGGTCAAGTTAAGCAATCGGGCGCGCACCTAGAGAACAAGGGAAAATAGTTCAAGTTTCGAGGGAACACAAAAAGTTTCAGCAATCAGGCGCCCACCTGGAGAACAAGGGAGAACAACTCAAGTTTCAAAGAAAAGCAGTTCGAGTATCGGCAATCAGGCGCCCACCTGGAGAACAAGGGAAAGCAGCCCAAGTTTCAGAGGAAAGTAGTTCAAGTTTTGGCAATCAGGCGCCCACCTGGAGAGCATCGGAATACAGTTAAAGTTTTGGCAATCAGGCGCCCACCTGGAGAGCAAGGGAATACAGTTAAAGTTGTGGCAATCAGGAACCCACCTGGAGAACAAGGAAAGCAGTTCAAGTTTAAAAGAAGACAGCACAGGTTTCAAGGGAAAACAATTTAAGGTAACGAAGGGATTACAATTCTAGTTTTGGTAATCAGGCGCCCGCCTGGAGAACAAAGGAATACAGTCAAATGTTGGAAATCAGGCACCCGCCTAGAGAATAAAGGAATTCACTTCAGAATGTATTTCAAGCCAGCAACAAAGGAAGCTCACTTGGAGAGTACAAGTCAGCATAGCAACGGAAACTGCGAGATCAAGTTTGAAGATATAGACAGGATTCTCGTAATTCATAGATCATAGTTTAGTCTAGCTTCTTTAGTTTTGTCTTGGTATAATAAGGTGTTCAGCAAGTAGTAGCAGCAGCAACAACAGTGAAATCACAGCTTCCTGGTAGTCCCAGCTACCGAAACTTCCTGAAATACATTGACCCGATTTCTTTATATCCAAGGATATGTAGGCAACCTCGTAAGCAAGGTGCGGTCAAATCTTTCAAAAATACTTCCCACGGAGTATTCAAACGGGCAAAAATCGCTCGTATCCGCTCACTTTATCTTTGCACGAAAACTCTTCGTGTTTCCGAGCAAAGAGGGGCAGCTGTGAGCACGTGATTTTTGCCCTATATGGATTACTCCTATAAAATTCAAGAAAATAAATTTTTTTCCATTATTTGCAATTTTATAGGATTTTGTGAGAAATTGTGCTAATTGTTTGCATTTCTGTGCATGTTTATTTCAGTTAAAAATCATGAAAATGTCAAAAATACCATGCATTTGCATTTAGAATTTATTTTTACATTTTAAGGTTAATTAGTAAATTAGTTGCTTTATTAAAAAATGAAAATCACAAAAAATTGGCTTACTTTTGTATTTTTACCCTTTCAATTTTAAATTTGTAATTTCCTTTTTAATTTAGGAGTAATTAATTTTCATAAAATATTTTAGTAGTTCACCATATTCATTTGTTTCAAATTAATTATTTTTAGGAGTTTAATTTAGGTTTGAATTAATTAAAATAAGGAAAGAAAATTGAAAAAAAGAAAAGAAAAAATGAATCAGAAAAAAAGGCTGTTGTATCAGGGCAAATTTATCAAAGCCCAAATCATGTCTTCCTTACCCATTCCAGTCAAGCACAATCCCCACCCGGTCCAGAAGCCCCCACCAAAACGACCCCGTTTCAGTTTGTGTCATCTCAGCCGTTGGATTCCCACAATCCAACGGTCCAGAACTAAGGTTTCGTTTATATTTAATTGGCTGAACCGGTCACCCCCCCCCCCAATCAAATATCTCTCAGTCTCTAACTTTCCACACCCTAGGAGATCCGCCGCCCCAAATCCCCATCGTCTCCGACCGGCGGCGGACCACCCAATCACTTCTAAATTTCTCCCACATAATCCCCAGGCCTGCCTAAATCCTATCCCCACATCTACTTGCCATATATCCCAACGGAATTCCTCCAATTTAAAATCTAGGAATTTCAAACCCTAAACTGTTCTGCTTTTCTAATTTCGCGCAAAGCTCCGGCTCGTTTTGACCTATAACTTACGTTAGTCGATTGCTCTTAACGAGAGCAATCGATTGGCATTAGTTTTAGTTCACTCCAAGGTCACCAGATTTTGACTGACTCATCGGATTCCGACCAAACTTTGACTCCCGCATCGTTTGTCGATTCGTCTCATGTTGTCAATTCATTCCGGCAAAGATTTGGTACCTTTCCCATCTTTTCTCTCCTGACTCTGTTCTTGCATCTTTTTCTATTTTTTTAATATTATTATTACTTTTACGTTTATATTTTGTTTCGTTATTTTTGTCATTTTTTCTTCATTAGTTGAATTAACCTTAGTTTATTTAGGGTTTGTTTTCAATTGGTCAATAACATAAGTCAGGGTTGATCGTAAAAAATCATTTAGTTCTGGAATATTTTCTCTTCTTGTTAATCACTGAATTTGATTTTTCTTTGATCATTTGTGCTGATTGGTTTTGTTTGATCATCTCTGACCTGTCTTAAAGGGGCCCGTTCATTTGGGTTGGGACATGGTTCAGATTTGGCCCATTTGTGATTCTTTTCTGAATGTAAATACAGGGTTGACAAAGGGTGTTTTTGGGTATTCGGGGGTTGAGGGAATATTTTTCTATTGGGGGAAGCTTCTAGAGGATAAGGTTGGGGGATGGTTTGTTAAGAGAAGGGAGGTTTTCAGATATTTTGAAGGGTTAAAAGGGTAAAACAATTAAGAATTAAAGGCGTAGAAGAGGAATTAGTTAACTAGGCTAGGGCTGCCTTAGGATTGCCTATATAAGAGCCCTTTTCTCTCATTTTAAAGCAGCCATTCATACCTTGAAAAACAAAAAAAATTCTACATCTTTGGGTCGAAAATTCCTGGGAATTGGTCTTTGATTTCATTGTTGGCAATAGTTTAAGAGCTTCAAGGGATTTCTGAACTATCTGGGTTTTAAAAATAGTTTAAGGAAGCTAAGCGTGGCTGTGTTGATTTGCTGAGCTACTGTTACTGCTGAAATCCTCACTCGTTTGCTTTATCTTTACCTCCAGGTACCTCTTGGACCTTACTGATCTGTGAAGCTCAGATTTTAAGCATGTAATCAAGTTGGAAATTTATAGATAAATGTTAACTGGCTGAATATTAGTTAATGGTCTTTAGAGTCTATTCGTGTTTCCTATATTGAGTTGGTTTTGTTGTATGGTCTTCCTGTATCCCTCCATGTTATTATTTTTTATATCTTGTTTCAAGTTTGGATTGGGTTCCAGCTCAATATATTGGTTTTAGTTTGGTCGAACCCCTATCACAATTTGACTATTTTGGCTTTTGGTTTAAGTATCTGAATGAGTTTAGGATCCATTGTTGCCATTGTAATACTTATGCTAAAATGTCTAGAGTATTCCACTGTTAAAATCACTATATGTATGAGTACAACATCAGTTTGTAGTAGTTTTGATTTTTAAAAAGCATGTGGCCAGAGTATTCGTTGAGTGTATAGTGTTCTAATGTTCTGCAGTTTGGATTTAAATTAGATGGTTAATATCTCTTATTTGATTTGATGAAATTAGTTTAGTTTAATGTAGATTAATGTTTGGGTTACTCAAAGTGTAACTGATGCTTGAGGGGTTGCAGAACAAAAATGCTGAACCACAGCCCTTAAACGGCCAGGCCCATTAAATGGCCCAAGTAAGATTGCCTGGCCTAAGTCAGACTCGTGTGTCTCAGGCCTATTTCCCCAAGTTTCAGCTCTCTTGTCATTTTTCTGTAATTTGGCCGTCTGATTTTAACGGCCGGAGAATTTGTACGCCGGCCCACTTCCTTGAAATAACCCACTGCCCAATTTGTTCACAACTAGTAATCCCTTTAAGTTCAAACCATTGTAAATGCAAGCGTCTTTGGGCCTAGTTAAATGTGGCTCTTTTAACTAGATTGAGTTGTGCCATCATAATTAATCTATGGCCCTCACATGTTATAACTAGGCATTAAGAATAAATATCCGTAAAAAAAGCCTTTAGGCGCATTTAAAAATACAATTGTGATTGTGTACACGTTCGCATGACATGATTACAATTCTAAAAATTAATTCGGAGTATGCGTTCGCGCAACTTCGATCAAACCTTCTTAATAATAAAAAATAGGCCGCTAAATTAAGTTTAGTTCATATAGTCCGAGGTGTGCCATCCACCATTTAATCATACATGGCCCTCGTATTAATTTAGATATAAAAATAACAAATGTTCGTAGTTTTCTTTAGGCACGTTTAATATATCATCGTGATTGTGTACACGTTCGCATGACATAATTACAATCTTAAAAACAAAATCGAGGTATGCGTTCGCGCAACTCCGACTTAACCTTTCTTAATAATAACAAAGCGTTATTAATTGTGGACACGTTCGCGTGACATGATTTTTGATGCGGCAAACAAAATGGGTACACGTACGCGTGACCTGTTTTCAAGATAATTTCTTAATTAAAAGAGGCAAATGCACATAGGTTCTAAAATGAGTAATTAGACAATTTGATTGAGCCAAGTATGATTAAAGTGACCGTGCTAGAACCACGGAACTCGGGAGTGCCTAACACCTTCTCCCGGGTTAACAGAATTCCTTACCCGGATTTCTGTGTCTTGCAGACATAAATAGAGTCAAATCTCCTCGATTCGGGATTCTAAACCGGTGACTTGGGAAACCATAAATTATCCCAAGTGGCGGCTTTGATCTTAAATAATAATCCCATTTCGATTGTCACTTAAATTGGAAAAACTCCCTTATATACCCCTTTCGGGTTGAAAAATAAGGTGTGACAGATGTTGAAACGAGTTGGACCGAAGATTGTCAGAAGGCTTTTGACAAAATCAAGGAATACCTTTCCACACCACCAGTCCTAGTCCCGCCGGAACCTGGGAGACCTTTGCTACTCTATCTATCCATATTAGTTGGAGCTTTTTGATGTGCTTTGGGACAACATGATGAGACAGGAAGAAATGAGCAAGCCATATACTACTTGAGTAAGAAGTTCACACCTTACGAGGTACGATACTCTCTACTGGAACGCACTTGCTGTGATTTGACCCAGCTCAGAAATTGAGGCATTATTTCTGTGTCTATACCACGTACCTCATATCCAGGATGGACCTTCTGAAATACATCTTTCAGAAGCCCATGCCAACTGGGAAGTTAGCCAAGTGGCAGATACTGTTAATTGAGTTCGATATCGTCTAGGTAACTCAGAAGGCGGTCAAAGGACAAGCATTGGCAGACCATCTTGCTGAATATCTTGTGGGAGGGGAATACGAATCCTTGGAAACGTATTTTCCTGATGAAGAAGTATCATTCGTAGGAGAGGACACTGTTGAAGCTTGCGACGGTTGGAGAATGTTCTTCGATTGGGCTAGAAACTTCAAAGGAGTGGGCATCGGAGCAGTTTTGGTATCAGAAATAGGTCAACATTACCCTCCATCTGCGAAGCTTAAGTTTCCGTGCACCAACAACATGGCAGAATACGAGGCTTGCATCATGGGGCTCAATCTGGCCATCGATATGAATATACAAGAGCTGTTGGTAATTGGTGATTCAGATCTTCTGGTACATCAAGTTCAAGGAGAATGGGCTACGAAGAACACCAAGATACTGCCATACTTGTTTCATGTGCAGGAGTTGATGAAGAGATTCACAAAGCTAGAATTCAAACATGTGCCCAGAATTCAAAATGAGTTCGCAGACGCACTGGCCACCGTATCATCAATGATACAACATCCAGACAAGAATTTCATCGATCCCATCACGGTGAAAATCCATAACCAGCCGGCTTACTGTCCTCATGTTGAAGAAGAAATGGATAGAAAACCTTGGTTCCACGACATCAAAGAATATTTGGCAAGAGGAGAATATCCAGAGCAGGCAAACCATACTAAAAAATGCACGTTGCGGAGGCTGTCCAATCACTTCTTCTAAAGCGGAGGGACCCTGTATGGAAAACACATGATCTGGGGCTGTTAAGGTGTGTTGACGCAAAGGAAGCTTCCAAATTGCTCGAGGAGATACATGCCGGAACTTGTGCACCACATATGAATGGTTTTGTACTAGCCAAGAAGATACTCAGAGCTGGATATTTTTAGATGACCTTGGAAATGGATTGCATCTGGTACATACAGAAATGCCACCAGTGCCAAGTACATGCAGACATGATAAAGGTACTACCAAACGAGCTCAATGCAACAATTGCACCTTGGCCTTTTGCTACCTGGGGAATGGATGTCATCGGTCTGATTGAGCCTACTGCTTCAAACGGGCACCGGTTCATTTTAGTGGCCATCGACTATTTCACAAAATGGGTAGAGGACGCATCTTACAAAGTTGTAACCAAGAAAGTTGTCGCGGACTTGGTCAGGGATCGTATTGTTTGCCGATTCAGAGTTCCCGAGTCCATTATCACTGATAATGCCGCCAATCTCAACAGTGACCTAATGAAAGCCATGTGTGAAACCTTCAAAATCAAGCACAAAAACTCTACAGCATACACGCCTAAAATGAATGGAGCTATGGAAGATGCCAATAAAAACATCAAGAAGATACTAAGGAAGATGGTAAAAAATCACAAACAATGACACGAGAAGTTACCCTTTGCCCTATTGGGGTACCCCACTATGATCCGCACATCAACCGGGCAACCCCCTATTTACTAGTTTATGGCACCGAAGATGTCATTCCAGCCGAGGTAGAAATTCCCTCTTTAAGGATCATACTGGAAGCTGAACTCAGTGATGCAGAATGGATAAGGAGCCGCTATGGGCAACTGGACCTTATAGACGGAAAAAGAATGAACGCAGTATTTCACGGTCAGCTTTATCAGAACAGAATGTCCAGAGCTTTCAACAAAAGGGCCAAACCAAGACAATTCGCACCGGGACAGTTCGTGCTGAAGAAGATCTTCCCGCATCAAGATGAAGCCAAAGGGAAATTCTCTCCCCACTGGCGAGGTCCTTACATGGTTCACCGCGTGCTAACAGGAGGATCACTCATACTTGCAGAAATGGACGGAGAAGTCTGGCCAAAACCAATCAATTCAGACGCAGTCAAGAGATACTATGTTTAGATTGTTTACATTCCTTCATATGATGTAACTGATCTACGCTTGACCTGATTCCCGTTCAAAGGGGGATACGTAGGCAGCCTTGTGGGTTCTGTCGTATCTTAATAATATCATCATGTCCCCAGCACCAGAAACTAGGGCAAAATTTTGAGGAGGACCCTCAAAATTTCGGAGCAAGTCAAGCCAATGCCATCATATGCTAGACAGTCAGAAATTGGTTAAGAAACTGGGGCAGAATTTTGAGAAGGATTCTCAAAATTCCGGAGAAGGTTCAGCAAGTTTCATCACACACAAAACAGCCGAAGGATCATTTACCAAACTGGGGCAGAATTTTGAGGAGGACCAATGCAAGCCAAAAGGGAATGCAGGGTACCTGTCTCTCTAAGCAGCTTTCGCGGCTCCGATTCCGATTCACCTCACGCCGCAGGGAAACCAGCTCACTTTCCTTTTCTGCACAAAGAAGCCTAAGGGATTTTTTCCTTATCCAAAGCCTCCCGCAGCAGGGCCTCACAGCGAAGCAGCTCGGATTTGAGCCTGTCAATGGCCTACAAAAAAAAAAGAAGAGCTAAATGAAGAAAAAGAAGAGTGTGGGATCGAGCTAACCTCTCCACGATTGAAAACTCACCATGAGGCCGAACCGATGAGCCGCGCCAAAGGCCGAGCAAACATCCAATGGCTTACAACCCTCCGAAGATTGCTGTTCGGTCGGATCGACCCTTTTTAGCCGCTAAGAAGGAGTCGCTCCACTGAAAGCCCCTTCGCATCCCGGGGGCCCTTTCCGTTTTTCATCTATCCTCGATTCCAAGGATGGCAATCTCCCCTCCACTACCAAGGACACGGCCTCATATCGGAAAAATCTCCGACGCCTGCGGAAGATGAGTTAATAAGCCAAAAAGAAAGGCGCCATTTTCAAGAAAAAAGACACCGGGCACCTACCGTGATGCTTCGCCTCCCATCTCCCTTTGGACAGATCTCGCCATCGGCGCTTATCGTGAAACGAGCAAGCTGCCAACTTACGAGACCACTCGGCTAAAGCGGGGACCTCATTCAGCAACCAATGAGTTGCTACAAATATGGAACGAAAAGATATCACTACGGAGCCCGCCTCCGATTAAAACGATGATAAATCAGGTGAGTCACTTACGTGTGAAATTACATTTCTCAGGAAATGGCAAAAATTCTCTAGGGATGATGTTGGTTGTTCGAATCCGAACTAACCGATTCATCCATCCACGGTCCTCGCCCTCTTCGTTACCGGCGACAGGGACACGGGTGGATCGACGCTGCAGAGCAATCAAACCCCGATAAGGCAGTGGCCGATACAACCTCATGAGATGGCTAAGGGTAAACTCAATCTCGGCCTCATCGGCGAAATATCTCATCGTCTGCACTATTTTCCAAAGAGAGGGGTGAGCCTGCATCAAGGTAACTCGATATCCCCGGCAAAAATCAAACACGACCCGGTCGGGGGGACCTGACGCGAAAATATGCGTGTATACGCTCGGAAACCCCTCAACGTATGTCACGATGCTCTCTTCGAAAGAAGGTACTTGTAGTACCGCTCGTTCTCCCCATCCACAATCTTTTTTGATCATTTCGAGGTCTTCCTTTCCCACTGATGAGACGATCCTCGACACATGCTCCCGATGACCCGGAACATTAGGAGGCCTCCCCGACGTGATGGCCCTCCTCGAGACAGGGCACCTCGAGACCCGCTTACCGGGCACCGACGATGTGTAAGTATCACCGACCGAATACGGAGTGTAAGAAGAATTCCCCTCACCTTGGCGGCCGGACGTCGATGTAGCGGTCATGCCTATGATGGGATAGGAGGAGAAGGGCGAGGATTGGGACAAAAATCCTAAGCTAAAACAATGGAAGAACTAGCACGAAACGCCAGGTTCTGTGAAAGAAGCAGTCCCTCAAAGCAGCGGAGTCGCCATTGAAAAGGAAAATGAATGAATATGTAGGGGCAAAGCAGCAACTGCCCGCCTACCCAAAAGGCCAATTAATCCTGGCCGCGTTAACGTCACCCTCTCCTAGGGAAATGCACTAACATGGTCCCTCCGATCCCCTTTTACCTGATTGAGTAAATGTTGTTGCCCCGTAGAATTCGAGGAACGGCGAAACTTCGGGGGCTCCTCGATGTCGCTAGCACCGACCCGATAGAAGCTGTCGGTTTAACTCCAGGGCACGACCCGATTAAAGGATCCCGGTCGCTCCAAAAGCGAATTTCGAAAGGCCTACGTCGAAATTCGAGAGATTAAAATCACAAGAGCAAAGGAACAAAATGAAAACGGAAAGAAAAAAGATCCCTCTTTTTACATTGCCAAAAACGTATCCACAAGAGACATCTTTACAAAATCTATCCCCCTGGGATTACATACACGTAAGGAGTACTCTTCATCTCCGCTATCTTCGTCCTCATCGGGGGCAATCAAAAGCGCCAGTTCCATCTCCAATTCACGGGCCTCCATGAGATCAGCTGACAGCTCGACACCCCTAGCATCGATCTTCTCTAGGGTTTTTCTCCTTGCCTCCGCCCTAGCATGTTTAACAACTCGAGCTTGTTTCTGATCAGCTGTTATCCATATGTCACGAGCTATTTTTTGCACCGTGGCTGCGTCCTCCAGATAAGTACCAGCATTCATTTCAATCTCGGACTTGGCCGCATTCAATACAGCGATCTCCTTAGAAGCGCCTTCAAGAAGATCGAGAGACGAAGCCAGTTCCGCAGCCGATACCTCACTTTGCTTCCTTAGCCCGAGGATCTCCGCGTTTAGTTGGTTGATCTGCAAATCGTTATGCTCAACCTGCAAAGTGGAGGTAAGACAATCTGCATCGAAGTATGGGCGAAGAGGTCAAGTACAAGAAGGACGAAATATCTGCGCAGCGAGATCAGCCTTTTCCCGGAGCGCTCTCTCCAAGGCAGCCCGGAGCTTTCCCGATTCGTTCTCCCCTCGGGCAGAATGAGCCTCCGATTCCCACAGCATCGAAGCAAGCTTCTTGCACTCCTTCTCACGATAAGAAAGCTCCCTGCGGAGCTGAAAGATGGCATGACCATACATGTCCTTGCACTAAGGTACAGCGGAAGAGTTAGAAAAGAAAAATGAAGAACGACACCCAATAAAGGTATATGAATGACGGCTACCACCTGCTGCATGAATCTCTCCGCCGCTTTAACAGTGCCAAGAACGTCAAGGCCGACGTTATCACTAACACCGTCAAAAATGTTGGCAAGTGAGCCTCCCCCCTTGAGAGGAGTCCCCATTTTGACGACGCTCGCATCTCGAGCGTCCCTCAGTTCCCCCGACGAAACCTGATAGCACGAGATGAATTAATTTATGTCGCCAATGTCCCTAAGAGGCAACCCCTGCTCCTGAAATGCTCCGATCCCGGACCCTTCAGGATCGATGGCAACGGGCCCCCTTACGAAAACTGAGCCGAACACAGTCATGCGATCCGAGGCCATATTAACACCCTCCTCGAGGGTCTTCGGTCCACGGGACCAATCTGAGTCGGCCGTCCCAGATTGAGCAGCCTTCGATCGAGACACCTGCGGGGCTCCCACACTCGACCTCGCCCTCTGCGCTAGCGGACGCTCATCGTCGTCCTCATCCGCAGCCGCGGGATTTTCCCTTACAGTTGAAGCAGAGGTCGTGGTAGCGGCTTGATGCTTGAATGACCTGGGTTTCTTTGTCGCGGGATGATCAATAGCCGCCTTACCTTCCCTCTTCTTGCCGCTGCCGGGCTCTGACGCCTCCACTTTGCCGCCAGAGGGCGGCCTCATCAGCATGTTCTCGCCGAGACCTGCACAAACGCAGTAACCGTAAGCTGTCATCACAAAGAATGTAGGGAGAAATGCAAATTTGAGGCATAAGCGGTAAGGAAACTCTACCATGATTCTTGGCCACCCATCGCCCCTTGGCCAGGTCAGTCCAGGACCGAACAGGATATGGGAACGCCTTGTCTAACCGCTAGATCCATCCCAGAAAATCCGGAACCGCTCGGGGTACCAAGCAACGGATGCAAGAGACGTAGAGAGGTCGTTATTCCAAAAGAGAAATATTACCTATAAAATGCGGTTAAGGGAAAACTGCTTACGCTGTGTGTTCCATTTTTTCGGAAAAGGCATTCTCCGGGCTGGGATGATATCCGAGGTCTTTACCCGGACAAACCTGCTCATCCACCCTCGATCCTTTCCCTCGTCAACGCTCGAGAAAAATGATTTTTTGGATCGATGATGGAGTCTGATCTAACCTCGATAAAATCGAGGGCTATACATCCTAATCAAATGGTTGAGGGTCAAATATCACCCTCAACCCCTTCGGTGAAGTGACGGAACATCAATACTATCCTCCAAAAAGAAATATAGATCTGACCAAGTGTCACTTGGTACTTGTCGCAGAAGTCAAGGATAACCGGGTCTATCTCCGGGGGAGAGAAGTCAGAAGAATTATCAGGACCCAAGGTGAAAGGGTAGGTATATACATGGAGGAAGTCGGCCTTATAGTCTGTTATATTCTCATCGGGACCAGGAATCTCCACCTTCACTGCCTTGCCCCGTCGGCAGTCCGTCCTAACCGTTTGTATGTCAGTCACGATGCTAATGTATCGAGACACATGCTCAATCGGCCCGGTGTGGATGAAGTGGCATCGATGGTATAATCTTTCGACATATCAAGATTAGGCGGAGTGCACTGTCTCAAGGAAGGTATCACTCTGGTTTTCTCTTCAGGCGATCGAGATGGTGATGCGACTTCGTTCGCCGAGCGACCATCCTCGAAGTCCTGGCCATATCAGTGGTAAGTTTTTCTCTAAAACAAGATGGAAGGGTGTAAAAGATGATGGGTTTTGACTCATGAATTTGAAGATGCGGAGTATCAAACAGTCGATATATTTATAGGAATTGCTTGGGCAGCGGAAAGGGCGGGCCGATAGGCAGTTCGCGGGTTCCTCGATAATCGCATTTGACGGCGACCCTTGCACGGTTTTTTGGGGTATGGCATTTAATGCTCTTATGGGTTGACGTCAGGGCAATGATGCCCTCAAATTGGCAGTTCAAAATCGTTTCCTATTACTTCGATTATAGGAAACGCGGAGACTATCTGTATACGGCAAAATCGGAGGGTCCAATTTCCCGTCATCGAGGCATTTCGGAAGATCGCCTCGAAGCCTAGAGGCTGCAAAGATGCAGTCGAGTCTTCTCCCTCGGAGTCCATCGACACTCAGCCTTGAGAGGATATTGGTCGGGGCTAGAGTAAAAATGGGAAGTCCCCAAGATGCGGCTAAGTCTGTCGCGACTGAGTCTGACAAAGCCCAGCCAGGCTATTCTGAGCCCTACTTGGGGCGTCATTTCCAGCCGTCCCATCTCCTCACCTTTACAGCTAATGTATGCCTTACCATATAAGCTTCCCCCCCTTCTATATAGAGGGGATTCTAATTATTTTGTAGACGACGGATGTTGCTCCAAAGGCTCTACATGAAATATATGATAACTCTCTCTCTTTCTCTCTAAGACACTCTCTCGACATTGTTGCTTCATTTTATTATCATCATATTTGCTCCACATTTATTGCTTATTTATTGCTCATCATTGGCCATAAAGAGCCTCCTTTAATATTATTGTACCTGTTAGCCCTCCCCGACTCTCTCCGACTCTCCCTAATAGCTCGAGCCCGAGCTTGGGACCCGACCTCGAGGCCCCTGATCGACTAGATCGAGGCCCCGAAAGGCTATCTCCCAGTTCGATTACTGCTTTATTTTAGCTCGCGTCTCACCCCTAAATTTTACATACATAGCATCAACTGCTCCACAACTAGCATAAAAATAGATCACGTATTTTTAGAATCCCATCAACAAATTTAGTTATTATTACCATTTTCACGGTAAACAGTTGGAATGATGGAATTCACACCAAGATAATGGGGATTGATTACCTTGAAGATGGGAGGGGTTGGAGGTCCTGAGAGAGTGGAGGAAAACCCTAAAATTCGTCAAAAAGAAATGGGGGAAGATGGACCCCGAAACTGTGTTTATAGGCCCAGATTTCGGATGCGGCCTCGGATGCTTCGCATCTCCAGTTCACTCCTCTCAGGAGCTCAGACGCTGACCCGGATGCTATGGCAGCACTTCACTGCCAGATCCTCTTTTTGGACGCGGCCTCGGATGCTTCGCATCCGCACACTCCTCCGTCAGCCTTTAGTAATTTTGTCATAACTTTTTGTATGAATTTACAAATGACGAACGGTTTGAAGATTTAGAAACTAGACTCAAAGAAATTTCATTTGATAGGTTTTGCATTGCATAACACCTTATATACATGTGGATATGCTCGTTCGAAGTGTGGTCTTGTGCTTACCTATTTGGAAGTTTAGTCGTTCATGTAATTTTCCAACTTGGCTGAGACTTAGGTCTCTCCTTGGACCCCAAATCACTTATGATATGCCTCGTAAACTTATTATCATATCCAATTGATAACCATCATATTAATAGTCCTCATCTGCAAATGACTGATTCAGATTTACGTAGTGTTACATTACCCATACTCATCCCGATAGGGCTTCACATGTCTAAAAGATCACATTAGTACTCATTTAACACATCCACAACTAATCCGGATTTACGGGGTGTTACACAACAGTAAGTAGCTCACTTTGTTCCTAGTATTGTAATTGCCCATAACGTGGCCTGGGACTCTTGTTTGGGAGTTATTATGGCTGAAACATGTCCAGCTCATAACAAATGTTCATTGTCTATTTACACCTCTACAACATGTACTGATTGTGTTCCTGAGTTAGTAAATTCATTGTGCTGGTTTCCTGACATTAGTTGAATAACCATGAGAAATCGTGTCCTTCTACATGTCGCTGTGACACTTCATCTCCCAAAAGGACCCTTAATAGGCTCCCCCCCCCCCCCCGAGACCAAATGCACCTTTGGGGTTATCATAGCATCATATCTGTTTCTCATGCTTTCCCCATCTTTCATTAGCATCCGGGTACTTTTCACGTCACAAGACCCATGGCGAACTTATTAAGAACATTAGCAAACCTTCCATGGTTGCTTTATAGTTTCTCCCTGGGTTCCGTTATCCTTGTATACGGTGAAATCAGAGGAGCCGATTTCATGGTCATTACGGTGCTCCATAGACACGCCTCCTAAGGCTCGAGGTGCAACCTTGAAGGGTTCCCAAATGCTCGACTCTGGGGCAATGCAAATCGATAGCTATGATGGAGAAATGGGAAGTTCCCTAGGCACTTGATTAAAGCTGACCGAGCCTATTAGGCTAGTACAAGGCCGTATTGTGTCATTAAATGGCTGTACCAGCCCCATATCTTTGTAATAAATGCATTTGTACTATGCTAGGATTCCCCCTCATATATAAAAGGGGACCCTTGTCATTTTGTAAGGGACACAAGATACAACACACAATATTGAATACAACAACGTTCTCTGCTCTCAAACTTAAACACATTCTCCCTTGGTTCCATTATTTATATTTATTGCTTACATTTATTTTGTTCTATTAATTGTTCTTCACTTATTGCTCATTATTGATCATAAAGAGCCTTCATCAAAGCTCTCAAAGCTGTTAGTCCTTTACCGGCTTTCAGTAACTTAGTATCGAGCTCGACCTCGAGGCCCCGTATAACCAGGCTCGAGGCCCCGATTCTCAGCCACTCGGTTTGCTTAAACATACGGTTTTTGAGTTCTCATCTTATTTTCTAGTCTCACACTTAGCATCTATTTCCTAACAACTAGCATAAAAATAAATCACGTATTTTTAGAACCACAAAATAAATCTAATTGTAACTACCATTTTCAACGTAAATAGTTTGGCGCCCACCGTGGGGCTAAAAATAATAGTGATTGTTTTCTTGCTGGTTTACTACATAAAGCAACTTTTTCTTGTCCAAGATTCTTTGATTTCATGTCAAAATGTCTAACTCAGTAAACGCACATGACAACAACGGTCTTGAAGACCATGGAGAGAATGGTGTAGCTGTTCCAGGTATTGGTGTAACACCACAAAACCCTGAGGTTGCACCAAAACCAATTCACGTCGATGTGGTCTCGCGCAACGCTCAACACGTCGACATAAGCTCCCACACCAACAGGAGTATACGCCAAGAAAACCAACAGGAAGCCCAAAAAACCACGGCTTAGGAGGAACAAGGGGTTAGCCTTCACGTCATCTTCGAGATGTTAAAGGCACAGCAGCTGGCGATTGCTCAACTGCAAAGCCTCCAAAAAACTCCAAGCACAGCAGCACAGGAAATGGCTCCCCAGGCCGAACAGGTACCAGAAAGATTATGCAACAACGACTCAGCAGCCGACCCCGCCATCATGAAGAAGCTCGAGGATCTCACAAAGAGGATCGAGTCGGGCGAAAAGTTGATAGAAGCTAATGAAGAAAAGGTGGAGACTTACAATTCAAGGGTCGATCAGATTCCGGGTGCACCCCCGATCCTGAAGGGAGTAGATTCAGAGAAGTTTGTACAAAAGCCATTCCCGCAGAATGCGGCTCCAAAACACATTCCGAAGAAGTTCAGAATGACCGATCTTCCGAAGCACAACGGAACTTCGGACCCCAACGAGCACGTCACTACCTGCACTTGTGCAGTGAAGGGCAACGACCTAAAGGACGACGATATCGAACCCGTCTTGCTAAAGAAGTTCGGAGAAACGCTTTCGAAAGGGGCAATGATGTGGTATCACAACCTAGCCCCGAACTCAATAGATTTATTTGCTATGCTAGCAGTAAATGCACATGCCAGTGCTATCAAGGTAGCTACATCGAAATCCGACGTCTTCAAAATCAAGGAAAGAGAAAATGAGATGCTGCGAGAATTCGTATCTCCCTTTCAAATGGAACGAATGTAGTTGCCACCAGTCTCCGATGACTGGGCAGTGCAGGCCTTCACTCAAGGCTTAAACGAGCGAAGCTCGGTAGCTTTGAAGTAGCTGAAGCAGAACTTAGTTGAATATCCCGCTGTGACTTGGTCGGATGTCCACAACTGATATCAATCAAAGATCAGGGTCGAGGACGACCAACTAGGAGCCCCATCGGGCTCGGGATATCCTAGCAGGCTTCTGGAAAAGGAGCCAAGGCCAAACAAAGAAAGATACCAACCATACACTGAAGATAAAAGAAACGCCCCAAGGCGCAACATACCACAAAATGATCGAAGGATGGATCGAGGTCAGAATTCTCGAGGACTCATGAGCAGATCCGGATTCGACAGGCACACAGGGCCGACGGAGGCACCCCGCTTGTCGAAATACAAGTTCAACATCGACATTCAGACATCGTATCTGCCATTGGTAAAATGAGAGACACTAGATGGCCAAGGCCTGTACAATCAGATCCTTCACAAAGGAAACATAACTTAGTGTGCGAATTTCACGGCACACACGGTCACAGGACCGAAGATTGCCGACAGCTCCGGGAAGAAGTAGCCCGACTACTCAGCAAAGGGCACCTCCGCGACTGAGCAAAAAACCAGTTTTGGGAAAGAGAGGCGACCAAACAGATGAGCCACAACATGTCATCTCCATGATCTTTGGAGGCATCGACGTTCCACAATAACCCATGGCCATGAGAACAAAAATATCCATCACTAAGGAGAAGCAAACTCGAGGTTACATACTCGAGGACGCCCTCATATTCAGTGACGAAGACATCGAGGCTCTGTCTCAGCCTCGTAACGATGCATTGTGTAATTTTTTTTCTTCTAAATATATTTCAAATTAAGCGTGTGCTTGTGGGTCCAGGTAGCTCGGCCAACATTATCAGGTCGAGGGTGGTGGAGCAGCTCGGACTGCTCGACCAGATCATGCCCGCCTCTCGAGTCCTCAACGGATTCAACATGGCGAGCGACACAACGAATGGGGAAATCATCCTCCCGGACAGCGTGGCCGGCACAGCCCAAAATGTCAAGTTTCATGTCATCGAAGGAGACATGAGGTATAACGCCTTGCTCGGAAGGCCATGGATACACTGCATGAGAGCAGTACCATCCACCCTCCATCAAATGATGAAATTTCCGACAAAGGACGGAATAAAAACCGTCTACGGAGAACAGCATGCAGCGAGAGATCTGTTCGCGGTGCATGATGTGGCACCAGAGCCAATACCTCCAATATCGAAAGAACCAAAGGATAAGCAAACAGTAAATTAGCAATAGCGAGATATATTCTCGACTACACCCAACTAAACAAGTAAAGGATCGTACCGCGTCCTTGGAACAAACAGTTGAAGAATATCGAGGCTCGAAGTGCCATCAGCACTAAGGTATAATCATCTCCCTTTTCATTTACATTTTACACTAACCTGTGTGCAGATATCCGATCGAAACAGCCGAAGCGCTTCCAGCTTAAAGGCCTTAGGTTTCAAAAGCATGCGTTGCACTCTTTTCCTTCGATCGGGTTTCATCCCAAGAAGGGTTTTACTGGCAAGGTTTTTAACGAGGCTACCTAAGGAAGACTCGACAAGTATTCAAGGCTTCTCTTCAATCAACCTCGAATACTGGGGTGCATTCCCCCGGAAGGTCACCTCCTCGGAGAAGCCAAGATGTGCCAAATGGGGTCTCGATAGGAAAACAATGTACCGGGCCAAACGTCCGAACGAACCGTGTCCGTATAGAATAACCGAGCCCTTGACAGCAAAAACATGTACACTTATACCAACTAATCAAAGAATACTTTCCCCTCCATCAAAGCATTTCACGTTTTAAAGAAGTTTGCTATTTTTTACAAAAACGGCTCCAGAGCCAAAAATGTCCCGAACACTCGGGGACTAGAGTCAAAAAACTCGAAGTCGTATGACCTCCAGGTTGGAAGCTTTGAACTCGTAAGCCCTCAATAAGGCAATACCAAATTTACAAGAAACGGCTCCAGGGCAAAGAAACTTTCAATATCTCGGGGACTGTCGCCGACTGCCACCCCATCGACTTATCAAAAACCCGAGGCCATAAGGCCCCATGTGGGCAACCTCGAGCTCGTAAGGCCTTTATGAGGCAACACCAAAATCTGTAAGACCTCAAGCAAGGCATGAACTATGCTTGTACCAAGTAACCAAAACTGTAAGACCTCAAGTAAGGCATGTAAAAATCACAACACCTTACAAAAAGGCATTATCCCGGCCTTAAAGTTAAGCCTACATATTCGAACTTGTAAGACCCTAAAAAGGCATACCCTCAATATATAGACGCCAAAACTACTTCATTCGGGAACTAAAAGGCTACGGCCTAACATAGATGACTATGGTCATAAGGCTCCGGCCAAACTAACGCGACTCGGTAATGCCCGACCATCACTATAAAATCACAGGCCTTCAATTGCTTCGAAAATACTTCGAAAAGAACCGGTTAAACAGGCTACCCTCGGCAAAAGCAAAAAGATCTTCGATCATATCAGCTCCAAACTAGAGGCTTCGAAATTATTCAGCCATCAAGGAAACCTCCCGAGGTGCTCATCTATCGCTGCATAACAGCTCACAATCGAGGTTCTTATCGAACTGTCGAAGAGTCGGGTGAACATAAAAACTTCAAAAGTCATTGAACGATGGAAAAATAAAGCCTACACTAAGAGGTCGTACCGACCCAATGCGTAAGAGCCACTGTCGCCAGCCTACACTAAGAGGTCATACCGACCCAATGCGTAAGAGCCACTATCGCCAGCCTACACTAAGAGGTCGTACCGACCCAATGCGTAAGAGCCACTGTCGCCAGCCTACACTAAGAGGTCGTACCGACCCAATGCATAAGAGCCACTGTCACCAGCCCATAATAAAGGCCGTACCGACCCAACACGTAAAAGCCTAAGCGCCAGCATAAAATGCAAAAACTTAGGGGTGAATGAACTCGAGTCGAAATCCGACTCGAAGACTGATCCCAAAAACAGTTAACTGAATATGCGTAAGGGCAAATGCGCAAGAGCTACTATCGCCAGCCTATGTTAAAAGTCGTACCCACCTTTCACGTGAGAGCCTACAAGCCAGCCTAACAAAGCCTCAGGGCCGAATTATATACCTAAGGGTCATTACTCGAAGTCCAGTTCACCTGGCTAATCATCGACAAACATACAAAAAGCCTAGTCTATTTTCCCCTCGGGGACTGCGGCCCCATCAGCCCCTTCTCCACTATCTTCGGCATTAGATACGAGGAATTTGGCATCGTATTCATCCACCTTGGCCTGCGCTATCTCTTCTAAGAGATCAAAGCCCCTAGCGTGAATCTCTTCGAGGGTTTCCCTCCGTGATTTACATCGGGCGTATTCATTGCTTCTGCTCTCTCAATCAGAAGCCCCTCTTAGCTCAGCCCGAGCTTCGGCAGCGTCTTTTAAATAGACAACCACTTTCTTGTCGATCTTAACCCGGATCTCTTCAGCTTATGCCTGGGCATCCACGACCTCGGCCTTCATCTCTAAAAGGTCGAACTCGAGCCTTGCAATCTTGCTCGTCTGAACCGAGCTGTTTTCACAGGCGTTTCGGAGCTGCACCTCGAAGGCAGAAACCTTGGCCAGAACATTCTTCTTGGCCGCAACATGGGCATCTATCTGAGCCCTTAGCTCGTTACACTCATGCCTGGCCTGGCCAACCTCGCCCCAAAGGCGTTCCTAATCCTCTATCTTGCCCTACAACTGAGGTATCAAAATATTTCTAAGGATAGGAGAAGGAGCATGCATCCCCTCGGAGCAAAAGTTACCTGTTTTTCAAGGTGGCTTTCGTAGTTCAAGCTTCGGTTCGCCTCGTACCGAAGGTGCCTCAATTCTTTTCCCCTTTCATCACAAAGAAGCCTGAGGGACTTCTCCCCATCCAAGGCTTTCCTTAACCGGGCTTCACGGCGGAGCAGCCCGGACTTGAGCTTGTCAAAAGCCTGCGAAAAAGAAGCTCAATGAGAAAAACGAAAATATAAAATCACGAGATCGGCAAAGTCGATCAAAGCTCACCATAGAACAAAGCCGCTGAGCCTCCTCAAAGGTTGAGCATGCACCTACTGGCCTGGTCTCACCGGCCCCGGTCAAACCAATCTCGTCGGGAACATGGTCGCTCGAGACCCTACTTGATTTAGGCGGCCCCTGGTCTCGAACATCCCTCGAAGTACCTTCGACAGGGGGCGAGGGTGGTGGCTGAACACCTATATCCCTCAAAGTACCTTCAGCGGAAAATGAAGACGACGGCAAGAGAGGAACCACTTTTCCAAGGCTAGAAGCCTCAGACGCCGCATGATCGGCAGATACATCTCCTTTGAGCCTTCGAGCAGGGCTTGCCTCGCTATGAGCATCCTCGTTCTTCGAAGACTCCCACCGTTTGTTATCAGTCATCGATCCTAAAGCCGACAATTCTTCCTCCTTCCTGAGGGGCTCGGCCTCATCTCAGAAAAATCTCCAATGCATGTGGGGACGGAGTTAGTACACATGAAAGAAAGTACCTCTCGAAGAAAGCAAGCCATATACCACGTACCGTAGTGTTTTGCCTCCTATCAACCCTTGGCCAGATCTCTCCACTTACGCTCATCGTAAGTCGAGCAAGCTGCCAGTTTCCGAGACCAATCCGCCAGGTCGGGAACCTCATGTGGCATCCACAGGATGGCTGCAAAATAAAAGAAAGAGAAAGCATCTTTACAGAGTATGCCTTCACCATGGGCAAGAACAGTAAGAACACAAGTGTACCACTTACGTGTGAGGTTCCATTTCTCAGGAAACGGAAGGAACTCTGCGGGGATAATATCGACAGTCCGCACTCGGACGAAACAACTCATCCACCCTTGGTCCCCATCCTCTTCATTGCTGGCAACAAAGGGCCGAGTGGATCGACGGCGCAGAGTAATCAAGCCCCGATGATGCAAGGGCCGGTACAGTCAAAGAAGATGACTAAGGGTAAACTCGACCCCGGCTTTATCTACGAAATATCTTATCATCATCACTATCCTCCAAAACGACGGGTGAACCTGTGCCAGGGTAACACGACATCACCTACAAAATTCGAGTACGACTCTATCAAGGGGGCCCAACGTAAAGGGGTACGTATATACATTCAAAAACCCCTCGACATGAGCCATGATGCTCTCTTCCGGGGAAGGTACCTGCAGTACTACTTCTTCTCCCATCAGCAGTCTTTTCTAACTGCCTCGAGGTGCTCCTCCCCTATCAAGGAAATAAACCTCGATGCATGCTCCCTATGGCCCTGAACATTGGGAGGTCTCTCTAGCGCAAAATCCCTCCTCGTGACCAAGCACCTCGAGGTTAGCTCACCAAAAATTGGCGGTGTACCCCCGACCGAGCGCGAAGCAGAGGCGGAACTCTCCTCTTCGTGGAGAACGGGTTTGGACGTAGCGTCCATGGCTACGGTAAAATAAGATAAAGGAAGTTAAAGTCTTGGGCGAAAGCTTTTGAAGTGGTAAGAGAACTAACACAAAAAAGAGCTCTATAAAAGGGATAGTTACTCAAAGTAGCAGAGTCCTCAGATAAGAAATAAGCAAATGCATATATAGAGCAAGCAGCGACAGTTCGCCTATTCTGAAGGCCAATTAATTCTTACCATGTCAGTGTTATTTTGGGAAATGCACCGGTGGGACCACCCCGGTCGCTTCACAACCGTGGCACATAAATGATACTGCCACGCGGCACTAGGGAGCCGTTGAGACCCCGAGGATTTCTGTTGTTGCAAGCATCGATTCTAAAAAGCTATCGACCTAATCTCGAGATGGTACCCGATCTCAAGGGTCCCAACTCCTCCAAGTATGGGATCCGAAGAGCCAACATCAAAATTCAGCAGGCTAACTTTACCTAAGCGTTGAAAATAAATTCGAAGACTTGAAGCAGAAAAATTTTCTTACATTGCAAAAAATATATTTACAAGAGGCGTCTTTACAAGACCTTTTCCCCCGAGGATTTCATACAAAAAAGAAAGGAAAAAGACGTGAGTCTATTCTTCGCCGTCGCTACTCTCCGGAACCCTCATCTTAAGTGGCCGAGAATGCCGATTCTTACTGTAAGTCTCGGGCTTCCTCAATCTCAGCTAAGAGATCGGCGCCTTTAGCGCTTGCCTCCTCAAGAGCTTGCCTCCTTGCCTTTTAACGAGCTTGAGGAATGGGACGAGTTAGCTTCTGCCCGGCCTTCTTTGACATCTCTCGAGCTCGTTCATTTGCAGTGGCGGCATCTTTCCTATACGAGGACGCGTTTTCTTCAGCCGCAGACTTGGCCGCCAGTAGTGCGGAAACCTCCTTCTTAGCCCTTTGAAGAAGGTCCCGGGTCGACGAAAGTTCCGTTCGCAGAAGGTCCCTCTCCAAGGTCACGGCCTCATTTTGCCCCCTCAGCTCGAGGACCTCCGCATCCTTGGCGACAGCCTCCTCCCGAAGTTGCCCCTAAAGGGCATCCTTTTTCCCGATCTACAAAGGTAAAGCAAGTTGGTAATCATTAAGTTATAAGAATAAAAGGCATGTTCGTAAATGCAGTGTTACCTGCTCAGCAAGGCCAGCTTTTTCTTGGCACACTCCCTCCAACCTCGCCCGGAGCCCGCTCAACTCCTCCTCCTTTCGGGCAGAAAAGGCCTCCGACTCCTTTAGCCCCAAGGTGAGCTTCTCGACCTCCTTCCTACAGCATGTAAGCTCGTCTCGCAGCTTAGAAATGGCATGATCGTACATTTTCTTAGCCTACAACAAGACAGAGGAGTCAGAAAAACGAAGGAGAATACTTGAAACACAAAAATATATCAAAAGGTATCACCTGCTGCCGGAGCCTCTCCGCCTTCTCGATAGCATCGGGAGCGTCAAGATCAATATCCTCAGGGACACCATCAAAGAAGTTTCTAAGCACATCTTACCCTTCATGAGGGGGCCCCATATTGGTGTCATTCGGGTCCTGTGTATCCCTGAATTCCCCCGGCAAGAATCGAGGGCCCAAATTAAGGCCACTCAGGGCATCAATTTCTCTAAACGCCTCGTCCTATCCCAGAGAAGCTTCGGGCTCAGGCCCTTCGGACTCATCAGCAGCGGGTTCCCCGACATGGACTGTACCATGTCCGGCTTGGAGCTCGGGGACCGTATCCGCACCCTCCTCGGTGGTCTCCTCAACACGGGCTCGATCCATATCGACCGTTCCCGATTCGGCGGCCCTCAGCCCAGCAACCTGCGGAGCATCTGTACCCAATCTCATCCTTTGTACCAAAAGATATTCATCATCGTCGTCATCTTCATCCTCAGTGCCAGGACTTGCCGTGGCGACCGAAGTCGAGACCTTGGCATCGGTCCGAGGCCTGCAAGGTTTAGGTTTCTTTGACTTGGGAGACTCAGCAACCGCCTCTTTCTTCCTCTTCTTGCCCTTACCGGGCTTTAAGGTCACTTCCTCGCCGTCAGGAGACGGCCTCATTAACACTTCATCTCCAGGGCATGCACAAGCATAATGCTAAAAGCTCACCAACATGGAAGATATGCAAAAGGGATATGGAAACATAGTAAAGATAGCAATAAAAAGCTTACCGTGATTCTTGGCCAGCCACCGCGTTCTGGCCAAGTCGCGCCAGGAACGCTCGAGATAAGGAAACGAAGAATTCAACCGCCAAATCCACCCCGATAGGTCCTAGAATGCGTCGGGGTACCAAAACAGCAGCTGCATAATCAAAAGGAAGATCATTTTTTGAGAAAAAAGGTATGAAGGCAATAAAACATGCTCGAGGGAGGGGCACTTACGCTCCATATTCCACTTCTCCGGGAATGGCATCCTTTCGGCCGGGATGATGTCTGAGGTCCTTACTCGGACAAACCGACTCATCCACCCCCGATCCTTGTCCTCATCGATGCTCGAGAAGAACGGCTCTGCAGATCGTGGGTGAAGCTTGATCAAACCTCGAAAGAGACGAGGGCTATATAGTCTAATAAAGTGGTCAAGGGTAAAGGTCATACCCTCGACGTTGTTGGAAAAATAACGGAGCATATAGACTATCCTCTAGAAAGATGGATAGATTTGTTCGAGCGTCACCTGATACTCATGACAGAAGTCGAGAATAACTGGATCTATCACCGGGGAAGAAGGGTCTGAAGAGTCGACGGGACCCAGAGTGAATGGGTATATATATACATGAAGAAAGCCAGCCTTATGGTCTGTTATGCTTTCATTAGATTTGGGAATCTCAACTAGCACTGTCTTCTCCCATTGACAGTCTTCCTTCACTCTACTTATATTAGTCACGATGCTAATATACCGGGACACGTGCTCACATCGACCCGGCTTAGAAGAGAGATTCTCGATAGAAAAATCGGGCACAGTGTCGAACTCAATAGAGGTACATTGTTCAACGGTTTGGGCCACTTTAGGTTTAACCTTGGATGATCGAGACGAAGAAGCAGCACCCTCTTTTTGAGGCACTGTTTTAGAGGTTCTGGCCATGATAACAGAAAGGTTTTCTGAGAAAAGAAGTGCGGAACCAAGAACGGAAGAGAGAAGAATGTAAGAGAAGGTGAACGTAGCCTTGAAAATTTTGAAGATATTGTAGCAGTGTGAATCACTAAATGGTTGGGGCATTATAGAAGCCATATGGGCAGCGGAAAGGCCAAACCAATAGAGGTTCGTGGGTTTCTCGATAGTCGTGTTGACAGCAACCTTTGCGCGGCTTTTGAGTCATGGCATTTAATGCTCTGATAGACTGACGTCATGAAGGTAGTATCAAAGAAGCAAGAGCTCGAAATCGTTTCCTATCATTTTTAATCTAGGAAACACGGGGACTATCTGTATACGGTAAAATCAGAGAAGCCAATTTCATGGTCATTACGGTGCTCCATAGACACGCCTCCTAAGGCTCGAGGCTAGGCTCGAGTTGCAACCTCGAAGTGTTCCCAAACGCTTGACTCTTGGGCAATGCAAATCGAAAGCTATGATGGAGAACTGGGAAGTTCCCTAGGCACTTGATTAAAGCTGACCAAGCCTATTAGGCGAGTACATGCCCGTACCGTGGCATTAAATGGTTGTACTAGCCCCAAATCTTTGTAATAAATGCATTTGTACTATGTTCGGATTTCCCCTCATATATAAAAAGGACCCTTGTCATTTTGTTAGGGACATAAGATACAACACACAATATTGAATACATAAATATTCTCTGCTCTCAAACTTAAACACATTCTCCCTTGGTTCCATTATTTACATTTATTGCTTACATTTACTTTGTTCTATTAATTGTTCTTCATTTATTGCTCATTATTGATCATAAAGAGCCTTCATCAAAGCTATCAAAGTTGTTAGTCCTTTACCGGCTGTCCATAACTTAGTATCGAGCTCGACCTCGAGGCCCCGTATAACCAGGCTCGAGGCCCGATTCTCAGCCACTCGGTTTGCTTAAACATACGGTTTTTGAGTTCTTATCTTATTTTATAGTCTCACACTTAGCATCTATTGCCTAAAAACTAGCATAAAAATAAATCATGTATTTTTAGAACCACAAAATCAAATCTAATTGTAACTACCATTTTCAAGGTAAACAATCCTTAAGCACTCGGTTTCTGGAATAATTGACTATGTCGTTGTCATGTGCGAGGAGATTTACTATCCTTGGCATTCCACATCCCTGGGTGGATAACGAGTTTTATTTGTCTTTCTACCCATAGCATCATGTTAACCATTAGAACCCCTCTAACCAATTCATCATTCTATCTCAATAATAAGATGTCTCAGCTACATGGTTTCACTCATGTATGGTGGACGTTAAGTAGCCTTACCGTGACTTTTCCCTTCCCACTTCAGGTGGACGTTTCAGAAATTTGCACATATTATGAGCATATTTATTTGAAAGGAAAGTCCATCGTATCTTTAGTCCTCTCATATAGGATCAACTGCCGGGAAATGGTTAAGCTACAAGAATTGTAATAACCTCAAAAGTGTTCAACCTCTTTTTCAACCAAGTAGGCTTGGGGCGTAGTTTCCATATGTCAAATATTGTCAAGGGCGTAACACATCTTCATGTTTTTTTAAATCTCTATCACATACATGTTGCAAGAATCTTCCTATTTTGAGTTAAACTGATTTTTCGCTACACTCAAGGAGGCAACTGGTGTCACGTACTTGACTATTTCTCCTTAGAGCTTACTATTGTTGGGCAAGGCACATATGGAATGGAACAATTGTTAGTATCCCTTGCATAACTTGTCTCCTTCTAAGACTAACTGATGCTAACGTCTTTATCCTCCTGATCATGCCTCCCATGAATCTCCTGTCTACAAAGACCCACTTCTTTTAGATTTTAGGATCACGTACATGGTGCCTACAATATCAATGCCTACTAGGAAACTCTATGCCTCATTTGTCGAATCAATGATGTCATTACAATGATTAGCCATGACACCGCTATTTGTAGCAACCTTCATATTTCATAGGATATAACCTCCTGAAATGCCCTGCTCAACACATTGATGGATTCCTGAATAATTCCAGCCCAATCTCTAACCCCATTGTTCCTTGTTGTATTAAATCTATGGGGGTTGAAGGTTCAAACATGTCAATGAAGAAGCATCATCCCGTGATCAAATATATTGGATAGCAAATTTTATGGCCATATTTATGCTGGCATGTCTTTGAGTAATTGTTAGATGTCGCCAAAGGTTTAATTTTGGTGTTCGGCATAGAGATTTAGATTTGAAGAAAGTGAACGGGTTATTCTCAATATTTTCTCTATGAATATATTGGGTGAATTGTTAAGGAAGGTAAAGTATGTGTAGCCCTATTAGGCCTTATGAAATCATCAAGGAAATACCAAACTGTGAGTATGATGTTGCCTTATTATTGTCCTCCATGTACCTGGTGTTTCATGTATCTGTGTCTAAGAAGATAGTTGGAATTCTTTGTCTATCATTCCAGTGAATGTAGTGGAGGTGAGGTAAATGGATAAATGGTCTATGAGAGGTACTTAATTGTCATCCTTGTTAGATAAGTCTGGGAGTTGAGGTTGCCTCCGTGAATGTGTTATGGCGAAGTTTGTGAGTCGAGGAGTCCACCTCGAAGGCCGAAAGTGTTAAGGAATGAAAATACTCTCACTTGTTTGTATAGAAAATGATTGTGGATCGAAAGGTACTTTCTGTGTGTTATGATTCAAATATGTGCAGTTAATATCGAAATGCCGATTTTGTTAAAGTATTGATGGTAATGTTGAAAATTGTATTATTGGTCTGTTGTAATGCGTTGTTGCATTGTAAATGTGTTGTTAGGAGTGGTTTTGGTGATTCTCTGGCAGGTGGATAGGCCCAATTACAGAGGAGACTCTGCAGAAATTTCGGAAAAATTTGAGAGTTAGTAAAATTTGAGAGATTGAGGCGTGTGAGAAAAGAAATAAGTTATGATAAGCGTTTGGGGCGGACTCTATTTCTCATTCGAGTACGAATGATCCTAAGCGGGGGAGAATGTAAGGCCCCCAAAAAAAATTCGCTAAGTAATTTAAGGTTTTGTGGTGCCAAGGTAGGCTAATGTAATGTGTTTTTGGAGTTTTGGGGTTGAACAGTGCGTTGGGGAGTTGAAATTTTTCAATCTCGCGTCGCCCAGCTTGTAGCGTGCTAGACCGTGCTATATCCTCGCGAAGCCAGGTCTGTAGCGCGCTAGACCATGCTATAACCCTTGCAAAGCCAGGTCTATAGCACGCCAAACCTCGCTACAGAGTTCACAAATCCTGGTCTGTAGCTCACTACAGAGCGTGCCTAGCCTGGTCTGTAGCCCGGTCCGGAATTAGGAGGGTCCATTCTTATATCTTTATAACCAAATCCTACCTCGTTAAATAGATGCAAAAGACCATTTTTTGAAGGGAATATCTAATATTTTTATAGAGAGAAAGTGCTCTAGAGTGAGAGAAGAAATCCCTAAGCTAATTGTTCATCAAAATCTTGCTGAAGCGTTGAAATCCAACAAGAAATCCCTCAAGTTCTTCGTCATAGAGGTAAGAATCTATACCCTAGCCCATAATTTCAAAAATTAACTAAAATAATGGGTAATTAGCAAGACAATTTTTGGGTAGGGGAGTTGTTTATCTTGCATGCATGTATGATAAAAGATTGTAGGAGGATTTTGAGCTAAAAATGGTAAAGAATGGGTTGTGGGATGATGAAGTCTTTCATAGAAGGACCTTAAAGCCTTGATGCACACCTAATGGTTGATAAAATGCTCAAATGAGCTAGAATCATGGTCACCTCCCGAATTTCAGTTCAACTTGTTATATTTCTAAAATAGATTGGTGTTGGTAAGATTGCTGGAACACTTAGAGTTTAAGGAAGCTCAATTGAGGTATGTATGGCTAACTCTTCTCTTAGAATTGAACCCCACAATATCCATGTAAGTCATGAGTTGCTCACTGTGAATTGAATAATTCGAATAAGCTTGTGTCAAAAGATATCCATGTTCAATATGTAATTTAATTACTCTTGTTATGTTGTGCTCTTATTGGAAGAATGAGTTCAAAGTATGAGTTGCATGTTCAAATGCCTTGACATCAAGTTCTGTTTCAAATGAAAACTAACGACAATTGTGTCAGAAAACTCAATATGCTTACGATTCTTAATTGCTCATATGTGTACCTAAAGTTTTAATTGGAAAGGTCTTATTGTTGATAATCTATAAAGATGCTCGAAAATAAAATAAGTGATTGGGGATATAAAGTGTGGCCAACGTGCCAAGATGTAAGTTAAAATTGTGGCTAGTGGTGCCAATTAATAGAGAGGATGACAGAAAGATTATGAAATGAACCTCGACTCAACTGTTTTCAAATGACTTTGAAATTTGAATTGCCTAAAAGCTTTTGTACTCAATTCATGCCCATAAGTGGTTATTTTTATCTAATGCTTTGCTTATAATTATATCCAACGTGATTCGAGTTCTTGCATACTCAGGTGTTGAAATTGTACATTGCCATATTTGGGAAAGAGTATTTCAAGAATAAATGGTGTATTGCTTGTTTATGATTTTAACGTGTGCTTCTATTGTTGGCCGGTGTGCCCCACTCTTTTGGAAGAAACCTATTTGTGTTTAATGTTTCTATTACTACTGAATTTGAGGTTTATGATTTCTGAAATGTTCTATATGTTGATGTTTGATAGTGATCCTTGAAAATAAAAGAGGAGAAAGTTTGGAAAATGAAATACGGCCACTGTGCCACGAATAAAGAACAATGTGAATGGCCAAAAGAGCCAAGGAAATATTATTATTGTGATTGTGGTTGATGCCTCGTATGAGGCGGCCTAGCCGACTGGGTCATGATCGGATGCCATGCCGTACTCATGGTGGTGACTCTGTTGGATATTGTAATTGAAATTGCAACTGTGGTTGATGTCTCTTATGAGATGGCCTAGCCGATCGGGTCGTGATCGGATGCCATGCCGTACACATGGTGGTGACTTTATTGGAAAACTGTAATTGAAATCGTGATTGTGGTTGATGTCTCATATGAGATGGCCTAGCCAATTGGGTCGTGATCGGACGCCAGCCGTACATATGGTGGTGACTGCATTGGGAATCGAAATCAAAATGGTGAATTGTGGCATTTTGGTACTAAAGATTTCCCCGACTTAAAAATATGGAAATCTAATTGAAAACTTATCTTTTCCCTTATTTGATGTTTGGTAAATGTTCAATGCTTTAACTGATATTATGATTGCCCTTACTTGAATTATTATCCATTCTATTGAGGTGATGTTTGGTTATACATACTAGTACTATTCGACAGTACAAACGTCCCTTTTGTCGGGGGCGCTTCATCTTTAAATGAATGCAGGTGGTTCCATAGCAGGCGGTGCTGATCAGCGATAGTCGTGCATCCTCTTCCCAGCAGACCTGGTGAGCCCCACCTCATCCCGGGGTCAAGTATCTTTTGTTCATTTTCTTATCATGTTTTGAGGTATAGCCGGATCCTTGTTACCGGCACTACTATTGTACTCCTTGTAATTATTAGAGGCTCCATAGACATAGTGTGGGTTATTTGTGGGTATGTGGGAAAGCCAAACAATTTGTGTTATGTTTTGAATCACTGTTCCACTTTAAACTATGTATATGTGTGTATTATTAGAATTTGAAAAGAAGTAACTAATGGAAGTGACTTGGTATTGTATACATGATCTCTCCCTTATCTAATTATTGAAAATAAGTCTTCTCTTTGTTCAGGAGTGAGTTGGGTAGGAAATATCTAATAGGCTTACTCAGCCGGGTTCACTCGGTTGAGCATTGGTCGCGCTCCCCGAGTTTGGGGCGTTCCATTGTGTTAGGAGACGCATTGTGTTTTTGACTCACGAGTGCTCGACTAGTATTACAGTAATCCCCTAGATGTTAACTACTGATGTTCAAGTTTTGCTACATAGCGCAGAAGATTTATGTGAGTATATTCCATAGATAATGGTGTATAAGGGATGTGTCATTCATTTGAGTGGTGGAGTCGGGGTCGGATATGGAGATTTATGTATTCTCGAGGTTTAGGGATTGGATGTTCTTAGAGGTAGACTATTCATTGGTTGCGGACTATGAAGACATGTTAAGAGCTAGTCAGCTGATGGTATGTCTATGGATAGGTTACTGCAAACTTTTAAAAGATTATTTACCTATTTTGGGGTGATTGGAATTACTTTGGGGGCCCATTGGTATGCCTAATGAGAATGTGTATTCTGCATCGGATCGAGTTTTGCTTATAGCACGTCTATGGTTGGGGGGTGTGTCAGTGGATAGAGTTGACCTTATTTGTGTTCTGGTTTGTTCAATATGTTTCTCTCTTATGTTACGATGGATTGTGAGACGACTTGGAGATGAGTGCAAAGTCGGTGTATAAAACGGAGGCTCGCTACTCAAAGATAGTATAGTTATTAAATCGTCTCCACAAAGATAGAATAGTTATTAAATCGTCTCCTCTGCACCAATGAACCAATTTCCATCTCATCCCAAATACCTTATCCACATCAAAATCATGTTCATTGATCAAGCACCATATAAGAGTTGCCGCGGGACCATTCACCTCAGTCTTGTTCCGCAATGACATCAATTGATTGTTGATGATGAGTAGCCAACATTTCCCCTTAGAGGTCAATGATTTCGAGTGAAGTACAGAGATAGCCTCAAAGAACTTGCCCATAGGTATGGTTCTCTACGGTGCATCACAAAAAGGTTGTCTTCAAACACTTGTTCCACATACTACAACAAATTTTAGGCCATTTGGATAGCTTCCCACAAAAAGTCTACCTTTTTCATCCTCAGTATACACACATAATCCTCATGCTCTGGACATTTTGCATAGAATTCCCTCACAACCTCCAAATTGGCTTTCATCAGTTTCTTCGAAGAATACTTCTAACCCCGATAAACAAATTCAACATGTACTTTGGGACACCCATTGAGAAGGGCACCTATGTCAATTGCCCTTTCAGGCACAGGCTTTTTATCCGCCATGCTGTGAAACTGGTCTTGAGCATCCTAGGAGACAAACTTGTTCTGATCATAGGGCCAAGAAGGTGAAGAAGCACTTGATCTAGAAGTACCCACATCTTTCGATTTGGACGTGCCCGCCTTCTTACCTGTGGAAGTTCTCAGAGTCTTACTTTTCTTTGAAGACGCCATTTTGCACCTACAACAACCCAAACAACATAAGTGATTGCACAAGCACATAGTAGCAATGGGTTACTCAGACTTCTCCCTATATGGTGTCAACATCCATGCATTCTAGGTCTCTTTCTCATGTCATCAATTCCATCAGAATTATTATTTTTACCAATCACAAGTTCAACCCTCATATTTAATGTGAATTCTATCGGGTGACACACATCAAAACTAACATAATTACTATTGTGACATTAGATCAACTAATTCACATGCACAGTTTCTCTTGATCCTCAAAATTTTGCAATTAGCCCTAGAGTGACTACAATAACAACCAAGCCAAGTGCAGAGCACACCAAAAATGTTTACATAAATTTGCATCATTCCCATTTGAAACAATTACCTTGCACCCTAGACAAAACAGGTCCCACACACTATTGATTGGGAGCAGAGCGAGAGAGGAGGAAATATGGATGATTTGGAGAGGAGAAGGGGCGGTTGTGTTGTAGGGGTTAGAGGGGGAGAAAGATGATTGTTGACAAGGTCATTTTATTTTTTTTCTTCGGCGGCTTTGGAAATAAGAAAAGAAACAAGACATGAAAAAAAATTTGGTACATAATAAAGGGAAGAGAAAACTTACCTTGGTGCGCGGTCGGGTGCGCGCTCGGGATAAGGTGTGCGCTGCCGCGCACATGTGGCAGACAGACTATGATGTGTGCACATTCATAAACATGCTGAAAGCCCGTCTTGTGCAATAATGCACATCCCAAGCACTCAGACGACAACTTTTACGTGTTCAAATATGCGTTTATCCCTCAAGGTGTGTTGCACAACACGTACACATGTGTTGCAACATCACCATTACAACAATAACAAAGTCACAACAAGATATAGCCCATAGCTCGATAACAATGTGTACAAGAATCATAATAATAACATAAAGGGTGCGGGGAGTGAACATTGATAAAACATGTTACATGCAACAAACAACCCTAATTCAAGACATATTAATAGACGAAGGTCTAATCTGGTCAATTACCACACATATTCCTATGTACACAATCATCACCTTATGTACATGTTGTTTCACATTGCACAAATAATACAAATTAGACCCAATCCTAAGGGGTAATCCACCCCCCACCCCACCCCTACCCCCCTCCCCCATAAATACACAAAGTTAGGCAAGATACTTACCTCAAATAGCCCCAATCAATACTCTAAAAGTGATTTTCTTTAAAATTCACCTCCGCACGACTAAAATCTAGCTAAAAATAACTTAATAATATCAAATAATGCAAACGAATTCAGGTTCAATTAATAAAGTTGAGATCTTTATAAAATTCCCCAAAAGTCAATGAAACGAGGCCAGCCTAGTCAAAACCTGAGTCGTGGGTACATCTCGACTACCCATTACCGCACGAGTCCATATATGTGTTTTATTTTCAAATCCGAGTCTAATTCTACTCTCAAATCTCAAATGTTTATTTGTCAATACATAGTCGAAAATCCCTAAAAGTTCTCTTCAAATCTCATGGATTAGGTGTTAAAATTCATAAGTAATCATTTTATAATATCAAAATTAAGTCAAAATCACTTAATTAATAGCTTTGTATGAAAATCCCCTCCTAAAATCGCCTCTCACCGAGTCTAGGGCTCTGAATGTGATGAAATGAGACTAAGTCACGAAAATTCATCCTTTTGTTCAGCTATAGAAGTCGCAAATGTGAAACCTCGCAGATGCAACCATTTGATCGCGATGTGATGTCTGCTGAGCCGAGGGAATGTCGCAAAAGCGACCCAGACTTTACATTTGTGAAGTTAGCCCCCTTTGCAAAAGTGATCCCTTGATCACAAATGCGGTTATCCCAGCATAGATGCCCCATCTCAAATGCGACCCAAAAGTCCGCAAAAGCAAAAACCTCGGCCCCTAGTCAACCTCGCAAATGTAAGGTCAGCAAATGCGAATAGGATCTCGCATTTGCGAGACCTGCAACATCAGCCCAAAAAGCAGCGACATCTGAAACAGTACAAATAATTTTGAATCACGTCGGTAACTCACCTGGTCCCCCGGGGCTCCACATCGAGCATCCACACAAGTCCAAAAATATCATGCAAACTCGCTCGAAAACTCAAAACGCCAAGATAACATTCGGAACCACGAATCGGACACCAAAACACATAGAATTCACAAACTATCGCTAAAATCACAATCAAACAACCGATTCCGACCAAACCAAGTCGGAATGACACCAAACTTTACACACAAGTTTCAAATGAAAAAACGGACCTATTCCAAGTCCCAAAACCAAAACCCAAACCCGATAATCGTAACGTCAACCTATGGTCAAACTTAGGAGATTTCTAAACCTTCAAATTGCTAACTTTTGGCAAACAATCCAATTCAACCTAGGAAGCTCTCAATTCAATTCCAGGCATACGCCTATGTCCAAAATCACCAAACCTATATGAGCCATCAAAATACCATTCTAGAGGTTGTTTTTAGAAAAGTCAACCTCCATCAACACTCCCAACTTAAGCTTCCAAACCAATAACAAAGTGTTCCAAATCAATCCAAAACCTCCTCCGAAACAAAACCAACAATCCCAGCAAGTTACATAACCACAAATACATATAAGGGGAGCTTCAAAGGGGAAACAGTGCTCGATTACACAAAGCAACCGATCGGTTCGTTACATTCTCCCCCTCATAAACAAATGGTCATCCTCAAACGAGTATAAAGACATACCAGAAGTGCCACAGAAATGGGGATAACGACTCCACATATCATGCTCGGTCTCCCAAGTCACCTCCTTGACCTGTTGATCTCTCCATTGAACCTTCATCGATGCAATGTTCTTCGACCTCAACTACTGGACCTATTTGCCAAAGCCTGAACATCCAAAGCTACAATTTCTCCCGAACTGGATTAAAGCGAGACTTCCTTGCTCTCAGCCTTCGTTCTGAAGGCGTCAGCCACAACACTGGCCTTTTTAGTATGATAAAGAATTGTGATATCATTGTCCTTTAGTAGCTCTAACCACCTCCATTGCCTCAAGTTCAGATTTTTTGTTTGAATAGATGCTGAAGACTATTGTGATTCGTGAACACCTTACAACACGCGTCGTAGAGATAGTTCCTCCATATCTTGATCGCATGAATAATGGCTGCCAATTCTATATCGTGCACTGGGCAGTTCTTCTCATGGGACTTCAACGGACGCAAACCATAAGCAATCACTCTATCCTGTTGCATCAAAACAAACCTAATGCCAATCCACGAAGCATCACAGTAGTCTATTTAAGAACCCAATGCCGAAGGCAAAACTAGAACATGAGTAGTAGTTAAGGAAGTCTCGATCTTCTAAAAGCTCTCATCATACTCATCAAACCAGCTGAATGGGGCACCCTTCTGAGTCAATCTAGTCAAAAGGAGCTGCGATGGATGAAAAACCCTCCACGAAACAGCAATAATACCCAGCCAAATCTAGGAAACTCCGGATCTGAGTAGTGGTAGAATGCCTAAGCCAACTCTGAACTGTCTCAATCTTCTTCAAATCCATCGTAATCCCCTCATTGGATACCACATAGCCCAAGAATGCCACTAAATCAAGTCGAAACTCTCATTTGGAGAATTTCGCATATAGTTTCTTCTCCCTCAAATTTTGGAGCACGATCCTCATGTGCTACTCATGCTCCTCGCGGATGCGAGAATACACCAATATATCATTAATAAACACAATGATGAAAGAACCTAGATACGGCTTAACTATTTTGTTCATCACATCCATGAATGTTAATGGGGCATTAGCCAGCACAAAAGACATCACCATAACTGACTCTACTGTATGAGTATCAGCACTAACATCCCATACAAAGGCTAAATATGTCAAGCACCCCTTCTCAACCATCTGTTGTGCCTTCAAAAACTATATTACCCTACTTGGAGCATGACCCAATGAACCTTTCCACGCCAACCTCAGCAAACCCAGCATAGCCAATTTCACGGTTTTAGTGTGATAATCAAGAACAAACTGATATGGTGACAGCCAATCCATGCCCAAAATCACATCAAAATCCACAATATTGAGTAACAGAAGGTCAACCCTAGTCTCAAAGCCTTAAATAGTGACCAAACAAGAACGATAGACACGGTATACCACTATGGAATCCCCAACAGACATAGACATATAAACATGAGTACTCAAAGACTCCCGAGACATATCCAAATATGAATCATAATAGGATGACGCATATGAATAAGTGGAACCCCGATCATATAAAACTGATGCTTCTCTATGATAGACCGAAACAATACTTGTGATAAAAGAATCTTATATAACAGCCTCAGTCCTACCAAGAAAAGCATAACAACCGGCCTAGCCTCCCCCTCTAAGACGTCCTTTACCTGCATGTCTCCTACCTCTAGCTTGCTGTGCAGGTGGAGTAGCAACGGGAGTAGAAACCATTGCCTGAGTACCCTGCGCAGTTCCACCGCTTCGAAGCATGGACAACCCCTCACCATATGCCTAGTATCACCACACTCAAACTAACCTCTTTGTGGGCATGGCTGCTAGTACTGAGTCTGCCCCGAATGGCTAGAATAACCGATGTAGGAACCTCATGCAAAAGGTGCACTACAAGATGGCTATCCAATATGACTACTCTGAGGTCCCTAAATAACTGGAGCACTGCAAGTAACCTGAAGTGTACAGTGGACTAGTCGATTGATAAAGGCTCTGCCATGGCGAGCTGAAACTGTAGAGCAGGAACCACTAAACCCTCTGAAATCTCGAGGCCTCTTGGCCTCCCTATCCTCTTTGTCTTGACCGAATATAAGCTCTATGATCCTAGAGATCTCCAAAACCCAATAAAATGGAGTCTCAGTCTCCAACTCCCGTGCCATCCCAAATCGGAGGCCATAATGGAGTCCCTCAATAAATCTTCAAATTGTCTCTCTAACAGTGGAAACCAAAGTAGGTGCATGACGAGATAACTCAGTAAACCTCATAGCATACTCGGAGACAGTTATACTCCCCTAGCGCAACTACTCGAACACGATGCACAATGCATTATTGAGGGTCTGTGCGACGAACTCCCTCAAGAAGAGATCAGTCAACTATGCCAAAATAAGTGGCACTATGCCTCTTGGACTACTTTCGTCAAAATTCTACCACCATCTATATGCCGGTCCCATCAGCTGGAAAGTAGTGAGGTCGACCCAGCTCAACTCCACTATACCCATAGTGTATAGAATACGGTGACACTGGTCTAGAAAACCCTGCGCATTCTTAAAAGTTTTGCCATTAAAATGAGGAGGATGATACTTCTAAAACCAGTTCTACTCTTCCTCTAATTCCACTACCCTAATCTCGGGCTAAACTGCTATCACGGGCTACACCGGTATAAGACTCGAAGCGTGATCAACTTAAGCCTATCACTCAAGATTACGGGCGGTGGGAGTCTTATCTCTTCCCATAGCTTAAAAAGTAGGTGGCTATAACGACCCGGCCGGTCATTTTAAGAATTAACGCCCTGATCCCCTATTAACTGCTTTCCCCCGTGCTTATTTCTGCTATTGTGAGTTGTCCGGAGGTTTCGTTTTGAGTTTCGGAGTGTTTTGGGACACTTAGTCCCTAAATGAGAGTTTAAGCTTTAGAATTTGGACCATAGTCCGAGCAGTGTGAAGGTGGCCTCGGAATCGAATTCTGTTGGTTCCGTTAGCTCAGTTTGGTGACTTCGGGCTTAGGGACGTGTTCGGATTGTGTTTTGGAGGTCCGTAGCTTAATTAGGCTTGAAAAGCCGAAAGTTGAAATTTTGAAGTTTCCGGTTCGATAGTGAGATTTTGACATCGGGGTCAGAACAGAATTCCAGAAGTTGGAGTAGGTCCGTTGTGTCATTTGGGACGTGTGTGCAAAATTTCAGGTAAATCGGGCAAGGTTTGATAGGGCAAGGTTTGATGTTTTTATGTTGTTTTAGGTAATTTTATGATTAGTACAAGTTTGGAAGGTGGTTTATGACTTGCTTGTGCTTTTGGTTGAGGTCCCGGGGGCCTCGGGCTGATTTCAGATGGTTAACGGGAGTTTTTGAGTTGAAATTGGCAGCTGAAGTTTTATTGTTGGTGTCATAACCGCACCTGTGGCTTGGGGACCGCAGGTGCGGGCCCACAGAAGCGGAAAGCAAGTCGCAGATGCGGCCAAGAGGGAGGTCAAGCAGGAGCCGCAGATATGCATTTTTGGGTGCACCTGCGATGGCGCAGGTGCGACTATTTGACCGTAGGTGCGGTTTTGCTGGGTCAGAACCTATAAATTCCACCCTTCGAGATTTTGGACCATTTTTTTCACAATATTTCATACGGGAGAGGCTTTGGAGAGAAATTTCAGGGGAGATTTTCAGAGGGGTTCATTGAGGTAAGTCCTTGGTCCCTAAACTCGTTATTATGGTGATTTTTATCATTGTAAGCATGAAATTTGAAGGAAAATCAGTGGTAAATTGGGGGTTAGGGCTTGGTTAATTGGAGAGATTTGAGTGATGATTTGGGGGACCATTTGAGGTCCAATTTTGGTACTTTTGGTATGACTGAACTCTTGAGAGGGCGAGGATTCCGAATTTGTAATTTTTACCCGATTCCGAGACGTGGGCCCTGGGGCGTTTTGGTCATTTTTTTCTAATTTTGCATATTAGCTTAGAATTAATTAGTTGAATTAGTTACTTGAAGTTATTTACATTATGCAATTACATTGAATAGATTTGGGCCATTTGGAGTCGGATACTCGTGGCAAGAACGTGGTATAGATTTGATTGAGCTGGTTCAAGGTAAGTGGCTTGTCTAACCTTGTATAGGGGAAATCCCATTAGGATTTGGTACTGTGATATATGAGATGCCTTGTACGTGAGGTGACGAGTGCGTACTTGTGCTGATTGTTGAAAATCCGGTTTTTCATTAAGTAACGATAATTGCATATTTCTTCCCTGTTTACACTACTTGACTTTTTAAGCCTACTGTTAGCTTAGGAAACACATGTCTAAATGACTAAATTGTTTACTTGTTCAAACTGTTTTATCTGAAATCTGTGCAGCATGCTAGGTTAGAATTACCTGTTTACCTTGGTATGAAATTGGATTGAATCGATTATTCTTCGTGTTGCTTATGTGTGTTTACTTGGGACTACGGGCGATATCCCGGTAGATCCCCCTTGCTTGTTTATTTGGGACTGCGGATGTTGTATTCCGGTAGATCCCCCTGCACATTTACATTTGGTGACTACAGATCGAGATTTCGGTAGATCCCGGCGCACTATGAGTTGGACTACGGGACGACACATGGGAGATCCACTGGACATTTACATTTGGGGGCCACAGAACGGTATCCTGGTAGATCTCCGGTTGCTGGATATTTATACGTTGGGGCTACACGACGATATCCTGGTAGATCCCTGATTGCCATCTCTATGTCGAGTTGTATTCCTCTTTGATGTTTCCCTCTGTTGTAATTGTTGTTATTATTATTATTATTATTATCCTGTGTTGCTTTAAATACTGCTTCATTTCATTATATATTTATGTATATGACCGGTAGGGCCCTGACCTTCGTCATCACTACTCGACCGACGTTAGGCTTGGCACTTACTGGATACTGCTGTGGTGTACTCATGCCCTTCCCCGCACATGTTTTTGCGTGTGCAGATCCAGGTACTTCGACGCAGCCCTGCTACCCTTGAGGCGAGGCATCTTCTCTAGAGACTTCGAGGTATATCTGTCGCGTCCGCAGACCGAGGAGCCCCTTTCTATTCTCTTTAGTAGTTATAGCCCTTCTATATTTTTCTTGATTTAGACATTCTGGAGTTAGAGCACTTTGTCATATCCATAGCTTGTGATTCATGGGATTCCGGGTTTTGGGAGTGTTCAGTTGGAAATGTTGTGTTATTATATGCCGGGCGGCATCATAAACACTGTTATATTTTGTTATCTTAGTTTTTATTAGTTTCTTTCCGCAATTGTTTCTTTTTTCGCATTTGTTAGGCTTACCTAGTCGTAGAGACTAGGTGCCGTCACGACTGTTCACGGAGGGCGAACTTGGGTCGTGACAAGTTGGTAACAGAGCTCTAGGTTCATAGGAGTCATGAATCAGAAGCCAGTTTATTAGAGTCTCACGGATCGGTACGGAGACGTCTGTGCTTATCCACGAAAGGCTATGTAATCGTTAGGAAATTTTCCACTTCATTTGGTTTCCCTGTCGTGCGAGATTTTTTGACGTCACAATCCTAAACTTCTGTCTTCTATTCTCTCACAGATGGTGAGGAAACGTGCTACTGGAGGTGACCTGACCCTCGCACCCCTTGCGAGAGCCATCAGAGGTCGGGGCCGGGGTAGAGGCCGAGGACGCGCACGCGGTGCAGCTAGAGCACCTGTGCGAGCTGCTACAGAGGAGCCGCCAGCAGTTCCAGCTAGAGCCCAGGCGCCTGATACGCCTACTGCTACTACTACTCTAGCACTTCAGGAGACCTTAATACAGTTCCTGAGCATGTTTAGTACATTGGTTTAGGCGGGATTGATTCAGGTGGTACCAACTACTTCAAAGATCGGGGGTGGGACCCACACACCCGTCGCCCCCACTCCAGAGCAGCGAGTTCGCATTGGTCAGGTTCCAGGTGTCATGGCGACACAGCTTATGGTCCCAGTTCAGCGGGTGGTGAGGATCTCTCGCCGAGTACAGGGCAGGTAGGTCCAGGAGAGAGAGGACAAACGAGGTTAGGAGAGAGAGTATAGGGAGGCGAGGAGACCTTGTAGACCGGAGAGATCCACTCACCCTTATTTTGGAGGAAGAGTTCGGCATGGTAGAGGTTTTGTGGGTCAGCTAGCTCAGTTTGCATCTCAGACTTCGCATAATGTTTCAGGTGTTCAGGGGTCTCAGAGTACCCGTACCGCACAGTTCCCATTGCCACGTCAGGCGCGAGGTTGTTTTAAGTGTGGTGACATATGCCATGTTGTGAGGTATTGCCCTAGACTAGGGAGAGGTGCACCTCCACAGACTTCTCAGCCACAGCGTGCTCCGCAGAGTTTCTAAGCTATGATTTCAGCACCAGTTGCTACCCCACCTGCGCCGCCAGCTAGAGGTGGAGGTCGGGGAGGAAGAGGTTGCCTTAGAGGGGGAGACCAGGCCAGATACTATGCCCTTCCTGCCCGTACCGAGTCTGTCGCCTCAGATTCTATCATCACAGGTATTATCCTGGTCTGTCATAGAGATGCATCGGTTCTATTCGATCCAGGCTCCACTTATTCTTATGTGTCCTCTTATTTTGCCCCGTATTTGGGCGTATCTCGGGATTTCCTTGTGTTCTCATGTTTATGTTTCTACTCCATTTGGAGATTCTCTTGTTGTGGACCGCGTTTATCGGTCATGTTTGATTGCTCTTAGTGGTTTTGAGACCAGAACCGATTTATTATTGCTGAGCATGGTAGACTTTAATGTTACTCTGGGCATGGATAGGTTGTCACCCCATTATGCTATTCTTGATTGTCACGCGAAAACCATGATGCTGGCTATGCTAGGTGTACCGCGAGTAGAGTAGAGGGTACCTTAGATCATACTTCCAGTAGAGTTATTTCATTCCTTAAAGGCTCAGCGTATGGTTGAGAAGGGGTGTGGGCGTATCTAGCTTATGTGAGAGGTGTCAGTATTGATACCCCTACAGTTGATTCAGTTCCAGTAGTACGGGATTTCTCTGATGTGTTTCCAGCTGATCTTCCAGGCATGCCGCCCGATAGAGACATTGATTTTGGCATTGATCTGTTGCCGGGCACTCAGCCCATTTCTATTCCTCCGTACCGTATGGCTCCTCCTAGTTGAAGGAGTTGAAGGAGCAATTGCAGGAATTGCTTGATAAGGGTTTCATTCGGCCCAGTGTATCGCCTTGGGGTGCTCCTGTCTTTTTTTGTGAAGAAAAAGGATGGTTCTATGCGTATGTGTATTGATTATCGCTAGTTGAACAAGGTTACAGTGAAGAACCATTATCCTTTGCCTTGTATTGATGACCTGTTTGATCAGTTACAGGGTGCTCGTGTGTTTTCTAAGATTGACTTGCGTTCAGGCTATCATCAGTTGATGATTCGGGAGCCAGATATCCCGAAGACTGCCTTCAGAACTCGATATGACCATTACGAGTTCCTTGTTATGTCATTTGGGCTGACCAATGCCCCAACAGCCTTAATGCATTTGATGCACAGTGTATTCCGGCCATATCTTGACTCATTCGTCATTGTCTTTATTGATGACATTCTGGTATATTCTCGGAGTAGGAAAGATCATGAGTAGCACCTCAGGATAGTGCTTCAGACTTTGAGAGAGAAGAAATTATATGCTAAGTTCTCGAAATGTGAGTTTTGGTTGGATTCTGTTGCATTCTTGGGTCACGTGGTATCTAGTGAGGGGATAAAGGTGGATCCGAAGAAAGTGGAAGCAGTGTAGAGTTGGCCTAGACCATCCTCGGCTATAGAGATTTGTAGTTTTCTTGGCTTGGCGGGTTATTACCGTCGATTTGTTGAGGGATTTTCATCCTTTGCAGCACCAGTGACCAGACTAACCCAGAAGGGTGCTCCGTTCCAGTGGACGGAAGAGTGTGAGGAGAGCTTCCAGAAGCTCGAGACAGCATTGACTATAACCCCAGTTTTGATATTGCCTACCAGTTCGGGGTCTTATGCTGTCTATTGTGATGCCTCGAGGATTGTCCTTGGATCGGTATTGGTGCAGGATGGTAGGGTGATTGCCTACGCGTCCAGACAGTTGAAGGTACATGAGAAGAATTATCTTTTCCACGATCTTGAGTTAGCTGCTATTGTTCACGCCTTGAAGATCTGGCGTCATTATTTATACGGTGTGCCTTGTGAGATTTATACTGATCACCGGAGTTTGCAGCATCTGTTCAAGAAGAAAGACGTCAATTTGCGTCAGAGGAGGTGGTTAGAGCTGCTGAAGGACTATGATATCAGTATTTTGTGTCACCCGGGCAAGGCCAATGTGGTGGCCGAAGCCTTGAGTCGTCGGGCGGAGAGTTTGGGGAGTTTGGCTTATTTACCAGCAGCGGAGAGGCCCATGGCGATGGATGTTCAGGCCTTAGCCAGCCAGTTTGTGAGATTGGATCTTTCGGAGCCTAGTCGGGTCCTTGCTTGTGTGGTTTCTCGGTCTTCCTTGTTTGATCGTATCCGGGAGCGTCAGTTTGATGACCTTCATTTGCGTGCCCTCAGGGACTGGGTTCTGCAGGGTGATGCCAGAGATGTGGCCATTGGTGATGATGGGGTATTGAGGATGCAGGGTCGGGTTTGTGTACCTAATGTGGATGGGCTTCGGGACTTGATTCTAGAGGAGGCCCATAGTTCGCGGTATTCCATCCATCTGGGTGCCGCGAAGATGTATCAGGATTAGAGACAACACTATTGGTGGAGGCGGATGAAGAAAGATATAGTTGGGTTGTAGCTCGGTGCCTCAATTGTCAGCAGGTAAAGTATGAGCACCAGAGGCCGGGTGGATTGCTTTAGCAGATAGAGATTCCAGAGTGGGAGTGGGAGCGGATCACCATGGACTTTGTAGTTGGGCTCCCACGGACTTTGAGGAAGTTCGATGCCATTGGGGTGATTGTGAATTGGTTGACCAAGTCCGCGCATCTCATTCCTATGTGTACTACCTATTCATCGGAGCGGTTAGCGGAGATTTATATCCGGGAGATTGTCCGTCTGCATGGTATCCCAGTTTCTATTATTTCAGATAGAGGTACTCAGTTCATATCACGATCCTGGAGGGCCGTACAACATGAGTTGGGCACTCGGGTAGAGTGGAGAACAGCATTTCACCCCCAGATGGACGGACAGTCCGAGCGCACCATTCTGATTCTTGAGGATATGCTCCGTGCGTGTGTGATGGAGTTTGGAGGTTCTTGGGATCAGTTCTTTCCACTGGCAGAGTTTGCTTACAACAACAGCTATCAGTCCAGCATTCAGATGGCACCGTATGAGGCCTTGTATGGTATGCGGTGTAGGTCCTCATTGGGTTGGTTCGAGCCGGGCGGGGCTAGATTATTGGGCACAGACTTGGTACAGGATGCTTTGGAGAAGGTTAAGGTGATTCAATATAGACTCCGTACAGCCCAGTCGAGACAGAAGAGTTATACAGAACGGAAGGTTCATGATGTTTCCTACATGGTCGGAGAGCGGGTCTCGCTTCGGGTATAGCCTATGAAGGGCGTTATGAGATTTGGGAAGAAAGGAAAATTGAGTTCGAGGTTTATTGGCCCTTTTGAGATATTGCGGCGTGTTGGGGAGGTTGCATATGAGCTTGCCTTACCTCCCAGCTTGGCAGGAGTTCATCCGGTATTTCAGGTTTCAATGCTCCGGAGGTATCACGGTGATCCATCGCACGTGTTAGATTTCAGTTCAGTGCAGTTGGACAAGGATCTATCTTATGTTGAGGAGCCAGTGGCGATATTGGGCAGGCAGGTTTGAAAGCTGAGGTCAAAGAACATTGCATCAGTGAAGGTTCAGTGGCGGGGTCAGCCGGTCGAGGAGGCCACTTGGGAGACTGAGCAGGATATGCGCAGCCATTACCCTCATCATTTCACTACTTCAGGTATGTCTTTATGCTCGTTCGAGTACGAACGAATGTTCTAAGAGGGGGAGGGTGTAATGACTCGGCCGGTCGTTTTAAGAATTAACGCCCCGATCCCCTATTAACTGCATTCCCGGTGCTTATTTTTGCTATTGTGAGTTGCCGGGAGGTTTCGTTTTGAGTTTCGGAGTGTTTTGGGACACTTACTCCCTAAATGAGAGTTTAAACTTTAGAATTTGGACCGTAGTCGGAGCAGTGTGAAGAGGCCTCGGAATGGAATTCTGTTGGTTCCGTTAGCTCCGTTGGGTGATTTCGGACTTAGGGGCGTGTTCAGATTGTGTTTTGGAGTAGGTCCGTTGTGTCATTTGGGACGTGTGTGCAAAATTTCAGGTAAATCGCGCAAGGTTTGATACACTTATTGATCAAAAGCAGAATTCAGAGGTTTTTAGAGTTCTTAAACTTGAAACTGTGGCTAATTTGATGTTTCGATGTTGTTTTAGGTAATTTTATGATTAGTACATGTTTGGAATGTGGTTTATGACTTGCTCGTGCTTTTTGTTGAGGTCCCGGGGGCCTCGGGGTGATTTTGGATGGTTAACGGGAGTTTTTGAGTTGAAATTGGCAGCTGAAGATTTATTGTTGCTGTCATAACCGCACCTGCGGCTTGGGGACCGCAGGTGCGGGCCCGCAGGAGCGGAAAGCAAGCCGCAGATGCGGCCAAGAGGGAGGTCAGGCAGGAGCCGCAGATGCGCATTTTTTTGGCGCACATGCGATGGCGCAGGTGCGACTATTTGGCCGCAGGTGCGGTTTTGTTTAGTCAGAACCTAAATATTCCACCCTTCGCGATTTTTGACCATTTTTTTTCACAATATTTCATAAGGGAAGAGGCTTTGGAGAGCAATTTCAAGGAAGGTTTTCAGAGGGATTCATTGAGGTAAGGTCCTTGTTCCCTAAACTTGTTATTATGGTGATTTTTATCATTGTAAGCATGAAATTTGAAGGAAAATCAGTGGTAAATTGGGGTTAGGGCTTGGTTAATTGGAGAGCTTTGAGTGGTGATTTGAGGGACCATTTGAGGTCCGATTTTGGTACTTTTGGTATGACTGAACTCCTGAGAGGGTGAGGATTCCGATTTGTAAATTTTACCCAATTCCGAGACGTGGGCTCGGGGGGCGTTTTGGTCATTTTTCCTAATTTCGCGTACTAGCTTAGAATTAATTAGTTGAATTAGTTACTTGAAGTGTTATTTACGTAATGCAATTACTTTGAATAGATTTGGGCCATTTGGAGTCGGATACTCGCGGCAAGAACGTGGTATAGATTTGATTGAGCTGGTTCGAGGTAAGTGGCTTGTCTAACCTTGTGTGGGGGAACTCCCCTTAGGATTTGGTATTGTGATATAGGAGATGCCTTGCACGTGAGGTGACGAGTGCGTACTTGTGCTGATTGTTGAAAATCCGATTTTTCATTAAGAAACTATAATTGCGTATTTCTTCCCTGTTTACACTTCTTGAATTTTTAAGCCTACTGTTAGCTTAGGAAAAGCATGTCTAAATGACTAAATTGTTTACATGTTCAAACTATTTTATCTGAAATCTGTGCAGCATCCTAGGTTAGAATTACCTATTTACCTTGGTATGAAATTGGATTGAATCGATTATTCTTTGTGTTGCTGCTGTGTGTTTACTTGGGACTACGGGCGATATCCCGGTAGATCCCCCTTGCTTTTTTATTTGGGACTACGGATGTGGTATTCCGGTAGATTCCCTTGCACATTTACATTTGGGGACTACAGATCGAGATTTCGGTAGATCCTCGGCGCACTATGAGTTGGAGTACGGGACGACGCCCGGGAGATCCACTAGACATTTACTTTTGGGGCTACAGGACGGTATCCTAGTAGATCTCCGATTGCTGGATATTTACGTTTGGGGGCTACAGGACGATATCCTGGTAGATCCCTGGTTGCCATCTCTGTGTCGAGTTGTATTCCTCTATGATGTTTCTCTCTGTTGTAATTGTTGTTATTATTATTATTATCCTATGTTGCTTTAAATACTGCTTCATTTCATTATATGTTTAAGTATATAATCGGTAGGGCCCTGACCTTCCTCGTCACTACTCGACCGAGGTTAGGCTTGGCACTTACTAGGTACCGCTGTGGTGTACTCATGCCCTTTCCTGCACATGTTTTTGCGTGTGCAGATCCAGGTACTTCGACTCAGCCCTGCTACAATTGAGGCGGGGCGTTTTCTCTAGAGACTTCGAGGTATATCTGTCGTGTCCGCAGACCGAGGAGTCCCTTTCTATTCTCTTTAGTAGTTATAGCCCTTCTGTATTTTTCATGATTTAGACATTCCGGAGTTAGAGCAGTTTGTCATATCCATAGCTTGTGATTCATGGGATTCCAGGTTTTGGGAGTGTTCAGTTGGAAATCTTGTATTATTATATGCCGGGCGGCATCTTAAACACTGTTATATTTTGTTATCTTGGTTTTTATTAGTTTCTTTACGCAATTGTTTCTTTTTCCGCATTTGTTGGGATTACGTAGTCGTAGAGACTAGGTACTGTCACGACTGTTCACGCATGGGCGAACTTGAGTCATGACAGTTGCACAACCGGGATCAATCCCACCTGAGCTTGTGTACCAAACGTACTTAGAAAGTGCGCTAAAGTCACCTGAAGTCTAGGGTTAGCAATAGGCGCCTCGGGTGCTTACTCCCCAACTGGATCTACTGATGGCTCCTTGGTTGCGATCCTAGAACGACCCCTCGCAGTAGCACGTGCTCCACCTCTGCCTCAGCCTCTAGCAACACCGGCACCAAGGGCAGCATCATCAGTAGCTAAAGCTCGTGTCCTCACCATCTGTAAGATAATAGAAAAACAAAGGCTCAGTTACCGGAATAAATGAATCCTCATGATAAGAAGGAAAGAAGTCAAATTTCCTAATATTCACGTAGCCTCGCGAAGATAGCACAAACATCTTCGTACAGATCCGCAAGACTCTACTACATTTGCTTATGACTCGTAGAATCTATGTGTAATGACCCGACCGGTCTTTTTTCTTTCTATATCCCCGTTCCCCTATTTACGATATCCCGTAAGTGCTTTTACAGTTTTATGACTTGGTGGGATGGTTGGTTTAATTTAGGAAGGGTTCTGGTTGAATTTTAAACACTTAGTTTAATAATAGTGGCCTAAGGTGTCCAAATTTGAATTGAATCAATACTTTGAGTAAATTACCTTAGGATCAGAATTTGAAGGTTCCAATAGGTTCATATTATAATTTTGGACTTGGGTGTATGTTTGGATCGAATTTTGGGTGGTCCGGGAGCGTTTCAACGCCTATTGTTGAAAGTTAGCATTTTGAAGGTTTTGGAATTTCTCAGGTTTGACTCGAAGTAGACTTTGGTGTTATCGATCTCCGTTTGGGATTTTAAGCCTTGGAATAGGTTCTTATTGTGATTTTTGTGCAAAATTTGGCATCATTCTGAGTTGTCTAAGTATGTTTCGTCGTGTTCGGAGGTTGTTTAGATAAGTTTGGGCTTAGAAGTTGATTAATTTGGTTTTGAGGTGATATTCTTAGTTCTTATTTAATTTTATGTGTTCCCAGGCTTCGAGTAAGTCCGTAGTATGTTTATGGATTCATTGGAGCATTTGGATAGGGTCCCAGGTGGCTCTGGTGTATTTCGGACCACCTGGAGCATAATTGAACTTGGCTGAAATTGCTAGTGTGTCGGTGTGCTTCGCGATCGCGAAGGTTGTCCCACAATCATGAAGAAGGCTAGAGAAGGGTACTCTTCGTGAAAGCTAGGACGCCATGGCAAACACGGTGAAGGATCTGGTCCTCCTTTGCGAACGAGTAGGCCGGTTCGCGAACGCAAACAACGTCAGGAGTGGGATGGGCTGGAAGGCTATTCGACTTTTCAAACACAGCTTGAGGTACGTGAACGTGAAGGGTTGGTTTCTTTAAAAATCATGAACACGATCTGTTGTTCACGAATGCGATGAGTAAGCTGGACAGCTGGAGCGGTTGTTCTTCGCAATCGTGAGGGACCTTCTGCGATCGCGAAGAAGAAACCCCTGTGCAGAACACTTTTAATTTAGGACTTAGCCCATTTCTCTCACATTTTCACTTGGTCTTGGACTAATTTGAGAGAACGTTTGTGGGGGATTTTCATCAACATCACAAGGTAAGTGATTTCTATCAATTCTTGAGTTAAATAGATGGATTAGGGGTAGATTAACTTGGAATTAGTGAATATTTGTAGGAATTTTATGGGAAACCTAGGGTTGGGTAAAACTGGTATTTTGCCACAAAATTAAATATGAATTGGAAATATATTATATATGTGAGTTCGTAATATAATGGCTAATGTTTATCTCCAAAAATATCCGGAACCCAAGCACACGGGCCTAAGGGTGACTTTTATGGACTATCTAAAATTTGTTGGAAAATCACTTTAATAGTTAAATTATGAACCTTTGAGCAAATATTGAATTGTTTATATGACTTTTGAGTAGTTCTGGATTGCGCGACATTGATTGGGGATTTCTAGTGAGGTTTAAGAGCTGAGTAGTGAGCTTGGGAGCGAATGATGGCGTCCAAATCCACTTCTAAAAAGTAAATGGATATGGTTGCATGCAATATAATTTACCCAACTATTAGTCGGGGTCGAATCCCGCAGAAATAGCATGTAGGCGATTAGGAATGTAAGAGAATTATCACTTGTTATGCAATGCCAAACACTTAGAATAGTGTTTGAGAAAATATTTATAACTAAATGCAAAAATAAAAACTAACCTAGAAAGCAAGTAAAATGATCAATGGCTACAAGAATGGATACATGTAAAATTACACTCAAATACAATCCAATGTATTTTACGATTTTACAAATATGAGCGAGTTTATGTTAATTAGCCTCGGGTAATAATTCTATATTATCTTCTTCCAAAGACTAACAAGACTTCCTAATTGAATTATCGCTAAAATAATTAAGAGATTAAGCACACCCGATTATGGCTACAAGTAGTTCAATCTTATCCCTAGGTAGAATCAATAAAATGAAGGTTAAAGCCTCAAGTTCTTTTTAATTAATATTTCCCAACCCCAAATAATCTTTCCGAAAATTAATTCGAAGTTAATGGGAGAGTCCTAGGGTTAGCTAATCCATTTGGAAACATTAAAGAACAAGAATAATTAAAGAATCAATAACTCATTTCATAATAAATGAAAATCGTTCAATACATAATCACAACAAGATATTTAATCCACACTTTAAATATGAATATTCTCATAAGCAAGATTCAAGTGTTGAAATGAATACTACACACTTAGATATACAATACAAAGCAAGGAAATGAAGAAATGAACATAAATGGATAAGAAATTCTCAACCAAAAGCTTTAAATCATCAAGACCCACCTGTGTGTGCAAGAATCCTAGCTTCCAAACTTGTTCCTCTCTAGTCTAAGGACTGAAAATAAGCTAAAAATATGCAAAAGATATTTTACAAATGAGCTAGGTCGTGTATTAAAGGGTTTGGGGCCAAAAAAGATAAATGACATAAATTCCCAGAACTGAAGCGCGATTTTCACAATTGCGAATATTGGTTCGCAATTGCAAACAATGCTATTCGTGTTGAACATCGCATTTGCGATAAAACTTCACATTTGTGAAGTTTGACTGTCTTGTTTGACTTCACATTTGCGAAGCCCTTTATCGCATTTGCGAAGACTGTTGGTCTGAGTTGACTTCGCATTTCTGAAGCCCTTCTTGGCATTTGTGATCACTGCTTTCTTCGCATTTCCCACATGTGTGTCGCAATTGCGACACTTGACGCCATTTTCCAGATTTTCTTCTTTTCAACTTCTTTTTTTACGCTTTTTCACTTGGTTTCTTAATGATCACTTCTAAATCACATAGAACCTATAAAATAGAAGTAAATGACATTAAACACATGATTTTATCACTCATACATAGCAAAAATCTAAGCTTAAAGACAAGATAAGTTGGTAAAATACCAACTTATCAAACCCCCAAACATAAACTATTACTTGTCCTCAAGCAATGAAAGCGACAAAATCTCCTTCCAAGTATTTAACTCAATAGTGCATCAATATCATGCCAAGTCAAAAAGGTCTACTGTAGGCACAAACACATGACTTCGATTGGTACCAACAATTAATCCAAAGCATATGAATTACCAAACACTTCTCATGAATTTCATTACAATTCAAGTGCTCAAACACTATGTAGATCAAGGTAGCAATCAATTCATAACACTAAAGCTTCAAAGTTTGCCTCTTTATCACAATTAACCTCCTTGGTTCATTCTGCCCAATTTGAAAATGGGATTAAATTCACAACTCAAATCTCATGTGCCCTCATACTTAAGAGAGAATCTCACACTCATAAATTTCAATTCAAAACATAAATGGGATATCAAATGGAAAGTATTAACTCTCTCACACAAAGATGTTCAAATACACACAAGTAGTACCATAGGCTTTCCCTTCATGTATTTCTCAACTAATGTAGACAAACTTGGTTCAGAATCAATTAGGACTTAAAAGGTTGTAGTTTAGGTTTTTGGTTAAGGTAGGGAACAATTTTTGTTAGAGTGACTCAAAACCTCCCTAAGCACTACAATTTTTCAACAATCAAAGTACACTTCCTTCAAGAACTTTTCCACCCTTTCTTCGTTTTTTTCTTTTTTGATTTCATCACCTAGTCTCCATTTATTCAAAATTCCTTATTTTTCCGTCTTTTTTTTTCAATTATTACTCTTTTTCTCTCTTTTTTTATTACCTTTCACCTTTTAAGCAACTTTCACATCACAACTTTTCTAACCTTCACCCCCAAACCTAGGCTTTTAGCCTATGTTTATACTTTCAAAGTACTTAGGGAGGTAGGGTGCCAAAAGATAAATTAATAAAGAACAAAGGGTTAAATCTTGCAACATGGTTGCCAAAGAAAAATTTTAAATGCTAAAAAGGGGTTGACTAGGGAAAATATGCAAGGTTAGGAAATTTAAGGCACAATAGCGGTCCAAGGAAGGCCTAACATTATGTTTCAAACCAAGTTAGTCTAGGATTGCGCCTTGAAGCACATTCCGGGCAAGTTCTAGACTACAAATGACGCAAAAGAACTCACAATAAATCTCACCACACATGGCACATGAACACTCAAGTGGAATACAAATCCAAAATTAAATTGAAACCAACGACTCAAAGAAGTTGCATATAGCATAAGAAGCTATTTAGTGAATCAAAGAGCCAAAAATTGAGTCTAAAAGTCATGACAATTATCTTTACTTCAATAAATTTTCTTTTTCAAATATCAACAAATCATATGTCGAGGTTTAAATCATGTTGGTATCAAGGAAGGAAAAAAATGGCCAATGGGTACAAACCCCAACTCATACCACTTATTCTTCCTAAACTAACAAAAATTATATCTAAACTACAAGACTAATTCCCTTAAGAAAGTCGCCTAGCTATCCATCAACGGGAAAAGTCGACACAAAAATTTACTAACAATTACCCGGTTCAAAAAAACAAAATTGGCATCCTCGGAAAAATAACCGTGGTATAAAGAAAACCAAGGATATCGCCACCAAAATAAATCATACTATTTAAAAAAACTAAGAAGCTAATAATCATCAAGTCAATAAAATATACTATATATGAAAACAAAAATTCAAGAAGCTAGTAAACATACTAATATAACACATCTCATGAAAACAAAATAACATCACATGAAAACTACGAAATACCAATCTACCATATCCACAGTTATCCACAATTATACAAGATCAAGTGCTCTCCTCACGGTCGTACTCAGTCGCATCCTCCACTCCTTCTTCCTCGGACCAATGAACTGGAACATCATCATCATCTTCCGGCTCGGTCGATGGCACTGGTTCCTGAGGCTTTAGAACTTTCCACAGCCCCTTCACACCCTTCCACATTCGGGTGAAGAATTTATCTCTGTTCTTCTCCCTTTTCTTCATCCTGGTGTGTGCCTTTGCCAGATTGTCATTAGAAGTACTCAAAGTACCGTGTGTCATGGCTAAATCAGTATATGCCTTCTCCAGCTGCTTAAGATGATCCCCCTGCTTCTTCTAGTCATCAAGATACTTTTAAAATTCTTTCTTTGAAATGAATGCTGAGGGTCCCTCAGATGTTTCCCCAGGTCCCTGTGGAAGGCCAGCTACTAGGTCGCGAATCAACCGCATTTCCTCAGAAAGCATAGCAAATTGTCCTCCTGCAAAAGATGATGGTTGGCTACCCTGAACGGTCTGAGAAGAAGATCCCAACTTTCTCTTTTTGCTCTTGACGGCACCACCCTCTCCTCTTTTCTTTAATGGATTGATAGGATTCCCCGGCTCTATCCAGTTGTCTCCCGGATCCTCCTCAACCCCAGCAAGTTGGCATAGCTCATTGATAGGAGATGGGAATATCAATGATGTACCATTCTGAAGCCGATACTCCCTCAGTTCATTGATGAAAATCTCACCAACATTGAGCCGAATACCATCAAAAATGGAGGTTATCATTTGAGCTCTCATTACAGGTACATTCCATATATTCGACACAAGAGAGATGCGACTGCATATGATGGCCAGACATATCTTTGCTTCAGTAGTGAATTCTTTGCACGTGGTCCCTCTCTTTTCAGCTGCCCATGGAACATCCGCACCCGGGCATAATTTGAAGACCAACCACTCCCTTGAGGCACAATCTTTTGCATGGAATGGGACCATGTCATGGTCTTGTAGGTGATAGACTTGGTTCACAGCTTCAGCTCTGAAATTTACCATTTTTCCGCAAATCCTCTTCTTTGCCTTCTTTAACCTGATGGCTGGCAGATTTGCATAAAACTCCCTCACCCATTGCTCATTTGGCTCTGCAAGTTGAGGGGCAAAACAGTTACAACCCATGTCTACAAGCCTCTGATGGAACTCGGGAAGCCGTTCCGGTACCTTATCCAGCAATATACCACTTTTCGGGAGCAACTTCTTTGAAATAAACTCGGCAAAGTACCGTTCCTGACATTCCAATAACAAGAATCGGTGTTGGTCATAGTTCTCCTCAACTTCCAAAGGATTTTCATGTGCGGATTCATCCGAGTTAGAGCTCATTTTCAGCATACGGTACTTGTAAACAAAGTATTGGAGTGAAAACATGGTATGGCTATGAAATATATTGCAAAATGAGTCAAATATGCCAAAGAAATGATTGGAAAGTCGAAACCCAGCCTTATAAAAAATTTTAGGATTTTCAAATCTGCATATGCCTACTCTCTGATGTCGCAATTGCGACATTTTCTTCGCAATTGAGAAGGCAACAAGAAATTCAAGAGTTCGAAATTGCGATAGGTTCTTCGCACTTGCAAAGTAACAGGAATTTTCACTATTCGCAATTGCGAGCTCATCTTCGCAAATGCGAAAGTTGCCAGGGCCAAGAGTTTTCGCAATTGCGACTACCTCTTCGCAAATGCGAAGCTCGCAAATGCGAAGAGGTCATCACAATTGCGATCTCGTCGTCCCCAGCCAATCTTCTCACAGAGAACAGTCCCAAGCCCCAAAAAATTTCGAACAAAAGTACACTTTTTGATAACCCAATCAATTTTAAGCACAAAATCATGCAATAGACTTCACACACAACCATGAATTGAAAAAATTTCAGTGATTCGGCCAAGAATCTCATTTGGGCCTTTCATCGATCACATAGGAAGCACACAAAACCACTCCAGTTTTAATAAGGCCATGGGTTGACTTCGCATTTGCGAAGCCCTTCTTGGCATTTGTGATCACTGCTTTCTTCGCATTTCCCACATGTGTGTCGCAATTGCGACACCTGAGGCCATTTTCCAGATTTTCTTCTTTTCAACTTCTTTTTTTGTTACTCTTTTTCACTTGGTTTTTTCATGATCACTTCTAAATCACATAGAACCTATAAATAGAAGTAAGTGATACTAAACGCATGATTTTATCACTTATACATAGCAAAAATCCAAGATTAAAGACAAGATAAGTTGGTGAAATACCAACTTATCAACGAGGTAAGTCTCTTGCCTAATCTTGTTAGAGAAAATCATCCCCTTAGGCATATTAACCGTTGTGTGCTACTTATTGTGGGAGCTACGTATGTACAAGATGACGAGTGTTTGTGGGTAGCTATATTCATGTTATGTCCGGGTAAACATAGATTCATATCATGCCTTACATGTACTATATTTATTTATCTTGTATATTTGATTTTCTTATATGACTAGGATTGAGACTATAACAAACTGTTGATTGAGTCTCTTACTTTGGAAATTTGTGGAACATTTGATAAACGAAGTTCCATGTCTTCTCGACTCGTATGTGTTCGCGAGTGAGACAGTTTCTATATTCTAATGGGATCGGGTCGTTCGCCTTGTAAGGATTACAAAATACTCAAATGGAATCGGATCGTTCGCCGTGGTAATGTTATAAATTATTCTTATGGGATCGAGATGTTCGCCTCGGCAGTGTTGTAACACTATTCTTATGGGATCTAGCATTCTCCTCGGCACTATTGTGTATCACTATTCCTATTGGATCGGGTCGTTCGTCTGACGAGTGCAAAACAACACTTAAATTATGCTCGCTAATCAAATATAGTATAGTAAAATATCGTATCCACAAAGGATTGGAGTTAAACAGTATTATCGTAGTTTCTAGCTTGATTGCTATCCAAGATAATCAATAGTTCAGATTTATGTGATTATACTAAAACAAATTAAGAATCTAAAGCTATTGACTAATGACAATCGAAGCAAGGATTAAGCAAAAAAAGATATCAATGAGAGAAGATAGGGTTTGATAGGATAGGTTCAAGATAATTGTCTGGGATGTAACTCTAGTTAATTCACTTCTGATGTTCAAGTGAATCTCTCGAATTCACTTGATTATTAGTTCAACTGTTTAGTAGAAACTTCTCTCTTGAATAAGTCTCAACCTCACGAGATGAACTAATTTAAGCTCTGTGAAGATATGCAAGAATGCGTAGTGGATTGGTCTTTAGGAGAACCTCTCTCAATTATCCTCCTAACTAGGTTTAATTAATGATTCCACTAGCCTTTTTTGATTACTAAGAAGAATTAATGAACTCAACCAACAATAGAATTCAAAGATATCACAAATTATGCCTCTCCCGATTACATGAACAAGTGAATATAAATGCAACGATTAAATCATTAACGCTTCAATACATAAAACTAGAGTTATAATCCACAAACAAATATCAATACACAAAATCCATCAAACCCTAAAAAGAACTACTCCATAGACATGGAGTAATTCATCACAAATATAATTAAAAGATAGGAAAACATAAATTCAATCCAAACTCGGGTCTTGACTGAAGAAGGAATGATGAAATCCTTGTGCTTTTGCTCCTCCAACTCTTCCTTAGCTTCCTTAGGTCGATTATGTGTCAAAAGTCCAGAAAATAACATTTTTCCATGTATTTATACCAAGTAGGGTCGGGCCCAAACGAAATCACCTTCTCCTAGACGAAATAGGACATTGGCTTTGTAAAATTTGCACAGGCGCGCCGCATGGGGCGACGCGCCATGTAGGGTATTAGTGGGAAATCCAGAGAGCTCAACTTCTATCAGGCAGCCAAAAATACACTGTTGCATCGCACTAAGCGTCGCGTAGTGTGTCGCATCAGTGTAAATTTCTGAGAGTTTGTTTTATTGCTAGATTTTTGAAGTCCAGATGTGATTATCGACCCCAGAACGCTATCCCGGCTTAATCCTTTGGGCTTTTACTCAGACTTCAAAGCTCCAAATAGCTCGAATTATCTCCATAACATCTACATCACTCATAATCACTCCTACAAGGAATAAAACACATAATAAGTACAAACACTAGCAATTAAAGCTCAAACATAATTAAAAGTGCAGTGAATTAGAGTGCAATAAGTGACTAAAATATGAGATTATAGCCTACCATCAACACCCCACACTCAAACCATTGCTCGTCCTCGAGCAATCAAACTACACTTTATAAAGACACGACCCTTTTAAACAACTCTCCTAACTCATCATACCAAGAACATTTAAAATAGATTAAGCACATATCATCCTCACCTCAAGATTTGACTCACAAGTACCATGCATTTTTCACAACCCGCTCACTTACTCTAACATAGAGGTCAACGGCATTACCTTTCCTTCGTGAATCAAGTGCCCTCACACAACAATAGAGAGTAGTTCCACACACCATAAAAGTTAAGAACAATCAGTAACTCAAGATAGAAAGAATTCACTCACTCTCAGAAACAACATTCATATGGCACAAAAGTTGCATCATAGGCTTCCCCGTAATGTACTACTCTACTAATGGAGCTCATTCGGTCAAGGATCAAGTAGGACTTTCATTGGTTGTTATGTTAGCTGCGGGATAGGTAGAATATATTTAGACATAAGAGTGATTACACCTCCCTAAGCACTTTAATACATACAATTTACATTTCGAAACCCCACACTTATGTCAAACCATAACTCCACCTTCACATCAATATACGTTAACTCCCACCTTCTTTAAGCACAATTACATCAAGAGTTACCACTTATCAATGAATATTTTTCTTCACAACATTACACTAATATTTTTTTTTCTTCTTTTCTTATTCAGTTCAAGTGGATCTTACTTTTTCACAACAGTGCACCTTTCTCTTTATTTCAATTATTCCACTTAAAAGCCAAACCAACCACCCCACACTTCAACTTTTTCAAAGTTGATAACAAATTCATGTGCTCATGAGAGGTACAATGTTCAAATAGATGGTCAATTCAAAGAAAGGGGTAAGGCTTGTAATGTGGTTGCAAAAGAAACAGGATTACAGGGTCAAAGGGGTTAACTAAGATACATAACAATTAGTTGGGTAATAGAATATATCTGGCTCAACAACAAAAAAATGCCTATATCAATTCCATGACTGAATCAAACTACTATTTCGCTTTGCAAACACACGGGGCAAGTTCTAGATATCAAATGCAATGCACAGAATAACACGAAACCTCACACACACATTACACATAACTCACTCAGGATTTGACTCATCAAGACACTCTAGTCAAAGCAGCTAAGCAAAGTTAAGATCATAAAATTTAAGGTACATATACCAGAGTCAAAAACTGAGCCTAAACGTCACAACTAAAGCACTTACTATTTCCAAGGTATAACAGAGTCATGAGATATCGCTTTTAATTCACATCATAGCACAAGTTTTTTTACTCCTACAAAAATAAAACGAACTACACCTGGTTCAAACAAAACCCTTGAAACAAAACCGCGGTACAAAGAAAAACTAAGGGGGGGGGGGGTTGTTACACTACCTAACAAAAGAAAATATTTTTGTCTTTTTCCTTCGACTTTAATCCCGCAAGAAACCTGTCAATGATATCCAGCATTGGGAAAAATTGAAAATTTAAAACTTTTATGTTTCTTTTTCCAATTTTTTCTCTATCTCTGACAACTCAAACTAGTAAAAGTAAAACTAAAACTAACATACATACATACATACATACATACACACAAATGTATCCCCTATCCCACACTTTTGTTGTGGCATTTCCCCATGACACATAATTAAAAAATATAAGGTAGAGGAAACTTCCCTGAATATCTATTCGGGGTCAGATTCGAAGTCGGGCTCCATTTCTCGCGCCCGAACTAGTGCACGCATCCATGCAGTCAGCTTCTTCTCAGCCTTCTTGGGGTACACCCTTCACTTATCTCTCTCACTCCCTACAATCTTCTCTTCTGAGCCCTTCACTTTCCACTCAATACTTGCAGCTGGTTTTTCCTTTTGTGCCTCTTTTCTACATCTATCTTGAAAGTTGCAGTCTCCTCACCCACTCTAAGCATGAGTTTTCTTTCTTGTATATCCAAGATAGCTCTTCTTGTTGCTATGAATGGTTTTCCTAGGATGAGGGGGACCTCCTTGTTCTCCTCCATCTTCACTACTATAAAATCTGCAGGAAATACGAACTTATCCACCCCAACTAAGACATCTTCCACTATCCCCTCGGGTATTAGAGTTGTTTGTTCTGCCAACTGTGAAGATATTGGTGTCGACCTTATCTCTCCGATCTCCTTCTCCAATTTCCAGTAAATAGATAAAGGAATTAGATTAATTAAGGCACCAGAATCACATAAAGACTTATCAAAATTAATAGATCCTCAAAAGCTTAGTATGGTAAAGCTCCCTGGATCTCCACACTTTTGTGGGAATTTATTTTGCAAAATCGTGCTGCAATGCTCTGTGAGCTTGACCACTGAGGTCTCTTCTATCTTTCTCTTCTTTGTCAGGATCTCCTTCAAGAATTTAGCATAAGCCGACATTTATGAGAGCACTTCTGTGAATGGTAAATTTACATGAACATGTTTCAGCATATCCTGAAATCTCTCAAATTGCTTGTCTAGATTCTCTCTATATAGATTTTGAGGAAAAGGTAGAGCAGGCATATGCTCGCTCACATCATGTTCCTCCTTTCTTGAAGTTTCTCCCTCCTTCTTTTTCTCAGCTTTCATCGGGCATTTCTTCTTCTTATCAATATCATTCTTCAGTTGCTGCCCACTTTCTTTTTCAAGTATCAAATTTTTTTGGATTAGAGTGGGATCTTTCAACACTTGCCCACTTCTCAAGGTTACAACATTTACTGTTTCTTTGGGATTTCTCTTAGTATCAGCAGGGGGAGTTCATGGAGCCCTCTCGGATAATATTGTTGCAATTTGTCCCACTTGTTTCTCTAAATTTCGAATTCCTGCCCCTTGTACTACAAATCTTTCATCAGTTTTAACAATGAAGGCCTTCATTAAAACTTCTAATCCGGGCTGATTGGACTGTTGAGGCTGAAACTATTGCCTCGGCTAATTCATGAACCCAGGAACTTCTTGTCCATGAAATCTGGGGTTGTTTTGTTGCCATGCATTTGCAGTACTCCCAGGTGAACTTCATGATAAATCAGGGTGCTTCTGACCCATTGCATTAAAGTTGTAATTTCCCACAGCATTCACTTCCTCAGTTGAGGCTTGACACTCATGAGTAAGGTATCCTCTTCCACGTATATCACAAGTTGCATGAGGCTCACTTTGTATTGTAGCTAAGGTCAGCTTTCTTATTTCTTTAGCCATAGCATCAAGTTGTACCTGCACAATGTATTAGCATCAACTTGGTGCACCCCATTTGATCTTTTTCTTTCAGCACTCTTAGAGGGCCACTGATTTGTATCTTCAGATAACTCATCAAGAATTGTAACTATCTCCTCTAGAGTCTTCTTCATCAACGGGCCTCCAACTGCATTGCTCAATGTTATACATGAGGCCGTTGTTAACCCATCCCAAAAGTCCTGGAGTTGCATCTAGAGTTCAATTCCACTATGTTGACACTTTCTGACTATCTCTTTAAACCTCTCCCAAGCTTCAAACACAGTTTCAGTCTCTTTCTGGCAGAAGTTATGGATTTCTCTCTAAACTTGCTCGTATTAGCCGAAGATAAATATTTATAAAGAAATTTTCTGGTCATCTCATCCCATGTTCTATCTGATCCCGTCAGCAAGTTTTGAAGCTACTGCTTTGCATCATCTTTGAGTGTGAAGGGCAATTCCCTTAAGTATACTGCATCTTGTTACACCCCATTTTATTGAAGGAGTTCATAATCTCATCGAAGTCCATTAGATGTGTATTTGGATCTTTGTTCATCTTCCCTCTAAAGACACAGCAGTTCTGAAGAGTTCGAAGAAACCCTTGCTTCAATTTGAAATTGTTAGCTGCAAATGGAGGTGGTCTCACACTTGATAATCCTTGGTTGTAGACCGGTCTGTCATAATCACCTAGTGATCTCCCAGGCCTAGGAGGTTTATTTCTGAACTGGTCTACAGCCAATGGTTGATTTTGAGCAACTCTCTGAGCCCTTTCTTCTTCGTAGATTATCAGTGCATCTCTAATAGTTGATTCCTTGGCATCCGTTGCACCTTTTTCTCGTTGTTGGGTTGCCTCTCTTGCAGCCAAATCTACATTATCATCACCATCCGCAGCCATAGTTTCTTTGGTTGAGGATTTCCCAACCTTCTCTAACATCTTGGTGATATTTCTTTCCTTCCTGAGCTGTCGTAGTTGTTTCTGTATCTCTGGTTCATATGGTAGCACTTCTTTCCCAGAAGCTCGAGTCATGCACTAATCTTAACTTGTAACATGTGCACAGTCAAAGAACACCAACCGTAAAAAGGAAAAATAAAATAAAATAAAATTCGTGAATTAGCACAACAAACTATTTCAAACACTACTGATTGCCAGTCCCCGAAAATGACGCCAAAATTTGACGAGCACAATACACCACTTAAATTATGCTCGCTAATCAAATATAGTATAGTGGAGAAGATAGGGTTTGATAGGATAGGTGCAATAATTGTCTAGGATTTAATTCTAGTTAATTCACTTCTAATGTTCAAGTGAGTCTCTCGAATTCACTTGATTAGTTCAATTATTTAGTAGAAACTCCTGTCTCGATTAAGTCTCAACCTCACGAGATGAACCAATTTAGGCTTTGTGAAGATATGCAAGAATGCATAGTGGATTGGTCTTTAGGAGAACCTCTCTTGATTTATCCTCCAACTAGGTTTAATCAATGATTCCACTAGCCTCTTGCCATTACTAAGAAGAATTAATGAACTCAACCAATAATATAATGCAAAGATATCACAAGTTATGCCTCACTCAATTACATGATAAAGTGAATATAATGCAACGATTAAATCATCCAAAAATGCTTCAATACATAAAACTAGAGTTATAATCCACAAACAAATATCAAACACCAAATCCCTCAAACCCTAAAGGGAACTACTCCATAGACATGGAGTAATTCATTACAAATTTAATGAAAAGATAGGAAAATATAAATTCAATCCAAACTCGTGTCTTGAGTGAGGAAGGAATGATGAAATCCTTGTGATTTTGCTCTTCCAGTTCTTCCTTAGCCTCCTTAGAATAACATTTTTCCATGTATTTAAACCAAGTTGGGTCGGGCTCAGATGAAATCACCTTCTCTTAGCCGAAATAGGATATTGGCTCTGTAAAATTTGCACAGGCGCACCACATGGGCGACACGCCATGCGGGGCATTAGTGGGGAATCAAGAGAGCTCAACTTCTGTTAGGCAGCCAAAAATACATTGTTGCATCGCATCAGTGCAAATTTCTCAGAGTTTGCTTTTTTGCTCAAATTTTGAAGTCCTGATGTGGTTCTCGACCCCCGAACGCGATCCCGACTTAATCCTCTGAGCTTTTACTCAGACTTCAAAGCTCTAAATAGCTCTAATTAGCTGCATAACATCTACATCCTCAGAATCACTCCTACAAGGCATAAAACACACAATAAGTACAAAATACTAGCGATTAAAGCTCAAATACAATAAAAGTAGATTGAATTAGGGTGTAATAAGCGACTGAAATACGAGATTATAGCCTACCATCATCGCCTCGACAAACTCGTGCTTAACATTTGAGTTTTGAGTGAGTATTGATATCAGTTATTTTGGTGCCCTCGAGGCCAGTCATGACATTTTAGTGATTTCATAATGACCTATGTTTGGAAATTTATTATTAAATTTTAGCTGTTTTGTTGTTACTTGTTGTATTTCATACATCCCTACTTTATGCATTTTATTATTTGACCGCTAGTAAGTGCCAACTCGACCCCTCGTCAATACTTCTTTGAGGTTAGATTAGATACTTACTGGGTAAGTGTTGATTTACGTACTCATGCTACACTTCTGCACTGATTGTGCATGTACGGAGGCAGGTACTTTCAGTGGTCAGACGGGCGTGTAGATGCATCGCAGTGCGTTGATTTACGTACTCATGCTACACTTCTGCACTGATTGTGCATGTACTGATGTAGGTACTTCCAGTGGTCACACGGGCGCATAGACGCATCGCACGAAGACTTAGCGGTGAGCTGACTTCCATGCCCCCTACAGTACCCAGAGTCTCCCCCTAACTTATTTATTGTTTCTGTCTATTTCATTTCAGACAATAGTTGTAGTAGTATAGTATATTCCCTTGATTGATCATGCACTTGTGGCAGAGTATTAGGGACTACCAGTGGTTATTCACCGTTGTACTTATTATTATTATCACTGTGATTTATGTATCATTCATACATTGTATTTTTGGAAAAGAAGTATGCATGTCTTTATGAGATACTATTTTATTCGGTGTATTTAAAGAAGTTTCTACTTTTAAAAGATAAAGATGAATGAATAATTGGAGGTTCACGTGTTGGCTTACCTAAAGCCAGTGTTAGGTGCCATCACGACCTATTATGGGTTTTGGGTCGTGACAGCGTGGTATCAGAGCCCTAGGTTCACATAGGTCTCACGAGTAATGAACAGGCCAAGTAGAGTCATGTGAATCGGTGCGGAGACATCTGTACTTATCTTCGAGAGGCTATAGGATGTTAGGAAGCTTCTCTTTCTTAATCTCCTATCGTGCGATTGATGTTGTGCTAAGTACCTTTCTTTAATATGTCACATATGGTGAGAACTCACGATACGACTGTACCCGACGACAGAGGAGTTGTTCCTCCAATTGTTACAGACAGAGGTTGAGGGAGGGCTACAACTGCTATTAGAGGACGAGGACGTCCTAGAGTTGCTCCAGTAGTACCACCAGTGGATCCAGTGGAGGATCCTGTGATTGAGGAGCAGGATGAGGTACCTGCAGCTGAGCTAGCCCCAACAGATTTTATGACCGTTCCGGGCTTTCAAGAGATCATGGGCCGTATGCTACGGTTCATGGATTTTATGACCCAGGCTGGGCTATTTCGGAAAGATCCAGCCTCATCTCTAGAGGGAGGGGGAGCACAGACCCCTACCACTCATGCTCCAGGGCACGGTGCTGATATTTATCAGACCCCACATGCACTACCTGCTGGCGGGGCTCAGCCAGTTGCACTAGTTAGACCAGAGACCTGACCTACCGCGACCATTGAGGAGCAGAAGCGACTGGACAGATGAACTAGGCTTCTCCCTTCTTTCTTTGTGTATGAGCATTTAGAGGACCCACAAGATTTCATTGACCATTGTAAGGAGAGGCTATGTAATATGGAAATATTGGAGTCCAACGGGGTGGACTTCACCACTTTTCAGCTAGAGGGCAAGGCCCGCAGATGGTGGCGGGCCTATCTCCTGGGCAAGCCAGCAGGTTCATCTCCCTTGACTAGTATTAGTTTACACATCTTTTCCTAGAGAATTACATTTCACCTTTAGAGAGAGAGGAGCTTTAGGGTCTGATTGAGCGGCTCCGACAGGGTCAGATGTCTTTGACTGACTACGAGGAGAGATTCACTAACTTGTCTCGTCATGAAGCTATCATACTCCCGACAAATGCAAATAGGGTGCAAAGGTTTATTGCATGTCTGCACCCTGAATTTAGGTTTCTATGGCCCGTGAGGCGGAGATGGGGACTCGATTCCTTCAGGATGTGGAGATAGCTCAGAGGATCCATCATATCCGCAACCAGAGAGAGTTAGCATCGAGGAATAAGACACCTTGTCATTTTGGTGGATTCAGTGGTGCCTAGTCTAGGGCTAGGGGTCAGTACAGGAGGAGCCAGTTTAGCAGGCACATGTATTCACCACTACCGCATGCTCGGAGTGCTCTAGCCCGACCCTACTTCAGTGCTATTCCAAAGAGTACTTATCATCCACCAGCTATTCATGGTTCTTCTAGTAGGTATTCAGGATATAAGAGTTAGACTTAGAGTCAGCAGTTCACCACTCAGAGGGGTTTCTTTGAGTGCGGGGAGTTGGGCCATATGAAGAGGTTTTTTCCCAAGATGTGGGGCAAGGCAGTGCTGCAGGACCATCAGCCCATGATTACCACACCGCCCGCCCGCCTGGACAGTCCGATGCGGAGGGCAGGTGGGTATGAGTCTCCCTAGAGGTGGAGGCCAGTCAGGTGGCGCTCTAGCTAGATTCAACACCTTCCTGGGAGGCCAGAGAAAGTCGCCTCCAATGCAGTGATCACATGTACTACTTTTTTCTGCCGTAGGGATGCTTCGGCAATATTTGATCCAGGGTCTACTTATTACTATGTCAATTATCTATTTGCTCCTTATCTTGTTATATCTCATGAGTCCTTGGGTGTTCCTGTATATGTGTCCATGCCAGTGGGTGATTCTGTTGTTTTGGATCGGGTTTACGGGTCCTATGTAGTGACTTTCTTTGGTTATGTTAGAAGCAGATCTTCTATTGCTCGATATGATTGATTTCGACGTTCTCTTGGGCGTGGATTGGTTTTCTCTGTACCATCCCATTCTCAATTTCCATGCCAAGACTATTACCTTGTCGATGCCTGAGTTGCCCAGATTGGAGTGCAAAGGTTCTTCTATTGGTACTTCTAGTCAGGTTATTTCTTTCTTGAAGGCTCGACTTATGGCCGAGAAGGGTTGTTTGACCTATTAGGCATTTGTTCAGAATACCACAACAGAGACTCCCATGATAGATTCAGTGTCGGTGGTAAGAGAGTTTTACGAAGTATTTCTTGCTGATCTATCAGGTATGCCACCGGATCGAGATATCGAACTTGGCATTGATTTGGTTCCAGGAACCCACCCTATCTCTATTTTTCCTTATCGCATGGCTCTAAAAGAGTTGAGGGAGTTGAAGGAGAAGCTTCAGGAGTTACTTGGGAAGGGTTTCATCAGAACAAGGGTGTCACCTTAGGACGCACCGGTGTTATTTGTGAAGAATAAGGATGTGAGTATGCATACGTGCATTGATTACCACTAGCTGAACGTCACTATCAAGAATAAGTACTTCTTGTCGTGCATTGATGATTTGTTTGATCAACTACAGGGTGCCAGAGTGTTTTCAAAGATCGATTTGAGATCAGGGTAGCATCAGCTGAAGATTCGTGCTTCAGATATTCCGAAGATGGCTTTCCATACTAGATATGGGCACTATGAGTTTTTAGTGATGTCCTTCGGCTTGACTAATGCCCCGGCGGCATTTATGGATTTGATAAATTGGGTGTTCAGGCCATATCTGGACTCCTTTGTCATCGTCTTTATTGATGACATTTTGATCTACTCGTGTAGTATGGAGGAGCACGAGCAACATTTGAGGTTAGTGCTTCATACCTTGTGGGAACAAAAGCCATATGCTAAGTTCTCCAAATGCGAGTTCTAGTTAGATTATGTGGCTTTCTTGGAGCATGGTGTATTAGGCGAGGGTGTTAATTTGGATCCTAAGAAGGCCGAGGCAGTTTAGAATTAGCCTAGTCCTACCACAGCAACTGATATAAGGAGTTTCCTAGGGCTAGCAGGTTATTATCATCGATTGTGGAAGGCTTCTCATCTATTGCACCTCCTTTGACTAGATTGACCCAGAAGGGTTCTTAGTTCATATGGTCCAATGATTGCGAGGCGAGGTTTTAGAAGATCAAGATCGTTTTGACTACAACACCAGTGTTATTTTGCCCCCCGGTTCATGGATGAATATCGTGTATTGCGACCTTTACGATTTTCTTGGGTTGTGTATTGATACAAGAGTGGCAAGTTCTTGCATATGCTTTACCTCAGCTGAGGCCCCACGAGAAGAATTATCCTATGCACAATTTAGAGTTGGTTGCAATAGTTCGTGCCCTCAAGATCTGAGGCATTATTTTTATGGTGTGTCCTACGAGGTTTACACCAATCACCACAGTTTGCAGCATTTGTTTAAGAAGACGGATCTTAATCTGAGGTATCGCAGGTGACTTGAGTTACTAAGAATTATTATATTGCCATCATGTATCATTCCGGCTATGTGAATGTGGCCGCGGATGCCTTAAGCAGAAAGGCCGAGAGTATGAGTAGTTTGGAATTCAATTCAGTAGAGAAGAGGCCATTATCTTTGGACTTCCAGCCCTTAGGAAACTGACTTGTGAGGTTGGATATTTCATATCCCAGTCGAGTTCTTGCATGTGTTGTGGCTAAGTTTTCTTTATTCGAGCGATCAAGGCTCATCAGTGATAATCCGCACTTGCTAGTCCATAGAGGGACGGTGCTACGGAGAGATGCCAAGGAGGTTACTATCGGTGATGATGGTGTTCTGCAACTCCAGGGTCAGTTATGTGTTCCTAATGTTGATGGCCTGGGGGAGAAGATTCTGGATGGCACACAGTTTGCGTTATTCTATTCATCCAAGTGCCACAAAGATGTATCGTGAACTGAGGCAGCATTACTGGTGGCGGCGGATGAAAGAAAGACGTAGTTGAGTATGTGGCTAGATGGCTGAATTGCCTGCAGGTTAAGTACAAGCACTAGAGACCGGGTGGCCTACTTCAGCAAATTGTCATACCAGAGTGGAAGTGAAAGTGCATCACTATGGAATTCATGGTCTATTTACTGTGCACGTTAAGGAAATTCGATGTTGTTTGGGTCATTTTCGATAGACTTACCAAGTCTGCACACTTTATTTGGGTGGTGACTACTTATACTTCAGAAAGGTTGGTCCTGATTTATATTCAGGAGATCGTCTGGTTGTATGGAATGCCTATTTACACCATTTCAGATAGAAGCCCTCCGTTTGTTTCACATTTGTGGAGTTGTACAGAGTGAGTTGGGTACCGAGTAGTGCTTAGCACAGCCTTTCATCTGCATACCTACAGGAAGTCAGAGGACAGTTCAAATTTTAGAGGATATGCTTAGAGCATGTGTGATTGACTTTTGAGGGTAGTGCTCATCTCCCGTCTCTTGGCAAAAACACCGAAGACATGCAATTGTCCTCCACACAGAAGGACTTACTTATGCAAACACACCTGGTAGCGGGAGCAGAACTCCGCAATAACGGATTCAAGCTCTCCACTCAAAGAAAACGCTCCCAAAGTAAAGGGATACGTGTAAAAATATGTAAACCCCTCCTTGGATAGGGTTACTTGCGTTGTTAGATCAGGAGAAATAATGTCCATATCTTGGCAGCGGCAATCTCCCTTCACAGCAAAAATACTGGAAGAACGGATGGAAGAAGGGTATCTGCCAACAGCCCACGTGCGAGGGTTAGTAAACTTTCCTTCGAAATCCTTAGTGGTAACCAAGCTCTTTGGAACAATGGTACTCACCGTAGGAGGAGCGGCATCATCAGCTTTGCCTCTCTTCTTTGAAGAACTAGGTGTTCTTGAAGAGGAGACCATTTTTATCAGAAGCAGGGTTTTCTTTTTATGGAAGCTAAAGAAAGGTTAAAGTCGGAAGATGAGTTGAGTAAAGAAAGCCTTAGAAAATTCAGAGTGTTATGAAGTATAATGAAGGAAGTTCATGCGTATAAGCAAAGGTTTAGGCGGCTAAACTCACGGCCATAATTACCTCGATAACTGGCAAAAGTTATACTGAATCATAGGATGACACGTGTTCGGGGCATTAAATGCGGAGAGACGCGTGTCTAATCAACCTTCAGAAGTCCCTCAGAGGGGGTCAGTGAAATTCCCGCCAAAAAGAATGTTTCTACCAACTTTTCGGTGACACAAAGTTATGTCACCGGAAAGTAGGAGGACTATCTGTATAGGCTAAAATACGCTATGTTAAGTAATTGCATAATAATGTGACACGTGGAGCCGAAGGCAGAAGATAGCTGAAATCGAAGATAACTGTTCCGTTTGTTATCTGAAAGAATGATTCTAATAAAGATGCAATAAATACCTGGCACCCGGTAGCATTTAATGGAGAATATTCTACAGCATTTAGTATATTACCTGTTATAAAGAATTTGGCATTCATGTCCGCCCTTACACATTCTTCAATGGCCCTCATAATTGACATTAAAGAGGGGTATGATCCTAGGACCTTGTTCCCTAGGTGCAGCTATAAATAGTGAGCTCTGTAATCATTGTAAGGGATATGAATTTTCTGGCAAGCTTATGCTATAATCTATTCAAAGTTCTATACAATTTTATCTTCTTACTTTTTTATTTCATCCGGAAGCCTCGCTCCCGGAATTACTATTTCTGCTATTTCGTCTTCATATCAAGGTGAAGTGTTACATATTTCTTCAATACTTTTATTATTTCAGGATCGAATTAATTCACTTGTCTAGAAACCACGAACAAATTCAACAGTACCGTTTTCGGGTAAATGTAACCAAGACACATACCTCTTTCCGGAATACACTCAACAATCCAACACGACTTTTCCTTTAGGACGAGCCTCCCAACCAATCGAATCTAGTCAAATATTGTTCAAACAACCCAACAAGTTTTAGAAACTACCCACGAATAAAAAATGGTCAATATTTAACTAAAGTAAAAACTTCAAGAAAAGTCAACCTTGGCCCACATAGTCGAAATTCGAGATTAGGACAAAATCCCGATAACCTATTCACCCCCGAGCCCGCATATGTGATTTATTTCAAAATCCGACCTCAATTAGGGTCTTAATCTCAATTTTGTAAAAAAATTTAAATTCTATCCAAAATTCCTAATTTCTACTTTGACATGCATAGATTTAATGATAAAATTCATGAAAAAGTATTTGAAATTGATTTAAAACAAGTTACTGTTACTAACCTATGAATTTGGGAATAAATTACTCTTAAAAAATTATTTATATTGAGTTTAGGGTTCAAAAATAGTGTAAAATGAGCCAGGTCCCAAAATCCCAATATTTTACCCAGTTGCATATGTCACAATAGCGAACCGATAATCGCAAATGTGATCAATGTCTTAGTCACTCAGTTATCGCAAAATGCGACATTATGATCGCAATTGCGAAGCCAGGACCCTCCACAAATGCAGAAGAAACATTTCAAGGGCGTAGAAGCCCCCAGTTCCCCTAGGTCGCAAATGCGACTGCCCAAGCGCAAATACAAAGCATCCCCCATATCGCAGATGTGACTATTTCTTCGCAAAAGCGAAATACCAGTCCCCAAACCCATATCGCAAATACGATCCTGACAATGCAAAATGTGATCCTCGCATTTGCGAAGACCGACCTGCAGGTTCCCAACACTAGATTTTTCCTCAGTATCTCAAATCATCTGCGACATGTCTGAAACTCACCCGAGCCCCTCGAGCTCCAATCCAAACATTCACACAAGTATAATAACAAACTTACACGCGAGCTCAAATGATCAAACTAACATCAAATATCAAGAATCGATCATTTAAACTCAAGATTTTAAACATCAAAACTCATTTTTTTCAACTTTTCACATAATGCGCCGAAACGACCTCAGGTCACCCGGGACCCCAATAAAATATGAGAACAAGTCCAAAAATATCATAAGAAACTACCAAAATCGTCAAAACAGCAATCCGAGATCGTTTACCAAAAATGTCGACTGTGGTCAACTCTAGTCATGATATTTAAAGTCAAAATCACATTTTCTTTAAAATTTCACACATAAACTTTTGGAAAAAAGATACGGATCATGCACGTAAGTCATAAATCATCACCTAGAAAAAGAAACTAATACTCAAAATGACCTATCGAGTCGTTAGAGAGCTCCTGCTAACTTTTTCTCGAATATGTGGATATTTTGAACTCCTTTCTTTATTTATTTGCTTCGAGGTTTGTAAGAAGGATATGAAGTTTTTATTCATATCTTCTGAATGTGAATATCAATTAGCAAGGATGGACTACGGATAATTTAAGCTACCATGGTTGCTTATTAGACAGAGGGATGAGAATCAACTAGAAAGAGAATTGGGTGGGTTGAAAGCTGAGAAATATCAGTTAACTTGGTATTTTGATTTAGTTTAATAGGTGAAAGAATTTTTACATTACTAATATATAGAAGAGCGGGAGAAGCAGGTCGAGATCGCCGTGTGTGCTTGCTACTAAAGTGTATTTTGGTCAATTCATATTACTCCTAAATTTTGCTGAAAGTTAACGCGTGTGAATCAACTTGACAGCTGGTGCAAATACAAGAAATCTGCGGTACATTTGTATGACAGATAGGTCACTCTCTGTCTCTATCTATGTATCTTCTTTATTTTTCTGTGTTTGCATTCTGCTTCATCCTCTGATTTCTTCTTTGTTTCAACTTTCGAGTGATTAATTTGTTATCACTGTAATCTATGGGGTTGTTCTGAATTATTGTAAGCTCTTTGTTGTTTTGATAGCAATTTGGTCGCTACTTTCAATTTGTGGAAAATATCTGTACCTTCCCCTTCAATGTTGATTTTTATCGATCTCATTGGTGCTTATTTTTTGGGGGTTTCCCAGGGTTAGCACGGTATCGTATGTTAATTAGTCAATTTTTGGTTTTCCTGATTATACTTTTTGAGAAATTTTTGATTGTCTATGCTTTTCACTACTGTTGCTTTGAATAATGTTATTTTCAGTTCTGTTTGTGAAACAATTTATTAAGAATTTTTATTGATAGCAAGAACAGAACTTCTTCCGTTTTTCTTCAATGAATAAGTTGTTGTTTTCTTGTTGAGAGTATATGTCAAAACATTATTGTGCCTCAAATATTTATCTAAACAGCCCTTTTAAGTTGTCCTCAACGATCAACTGGACACCTCAATTGACCTATTTATCATTTAGACACTTCAAATGGCTATTACGTGTATCAAGTAAACACTCGAGTGGAGCAGACCATGTGTGTGAGTTACACTTGCCAATGATGTGTCAAATAAACCAATTAAAAAATAACACGTGTAATTTATAATTAAAATATTTAACACGTGTAATTAACAAGAGAAAAAGACCCTTTTCCTTATTTTCAACTAGACCATCAGCCCTGTCCCCTCCCCTTCCCTCCCTCCCCCACCCCCCCTCCCCATACACACACACACAAAAAAAACCTATTCTTCTTCCTTCTGCCCCTCACCTCCTTTCCCAGTGATCTTCCCAAAATTAGAACCCTCGAGTAGAAAATCATCACCTTTCCCCTACCTTTTCTTATTCATCTTCTTTCAAGCTTCCAGACGTTGCTGCGATTCGCAAATAAATCCAACTTACACCTCTAATCAAAAAGCGTTGAATCTAAAAATAAAGAAAGAAGAGATATTGGGAAGAAGGCTTACAGAAGTGAGATCCAACATAGAAGAACAAAGAAGATGGGTGGATTTTAGCTAAAGTTTAATGGGTTGCACGATTGATGATGTTATCCTCTGCTACTACTGGCTATCTTGTACCTTTGTTTGTTTTTTTCTTTTAGGGAAATGGTGGTGATGGATTGTAATTGTGTGCTTATTTTATCTTTTTCTCATTTGCTGTAATTTGAAAGAAATGTTTTAATTGTTCTTATTTTTCATCAATGGTGAAAACTTGAAGAAGAAAAAGTACGAAGATGAAGGTAAGTGGGGTCATTATAAAATAATGTTAATTCAAAAAGACAAAAGAAAAAAACTTAATTTTGAGAGTTTCACGCGCCCAGAGGTGAATAAAAAACACACACTTTGCGAAGTCATCGCGAGGGGTTCATGAGTTACACTTTAGCTGAGAAGAGGTATCTGTCTGGTCATTAGGTCAATTGAGGTGTCCAGCTGATCGTTGAGGACAACTTAAAGGGGCCGTTTATGCATTTCGCCATCTTTCTTCTATAAGCTTATTTTTTTGCAAGATTTCTGAGTTGCCTATAATCGTCTGCAAGAATAAGTGATCTTTCTTCTATGTTCAGCCTTAATTTTTGGCATGTAGCTAAATAGAGCAAAGGTAGTAGCGACAGCTTTTATCATTTCGTGATTGTTGCGTACATTAATTTCTTTTATGTATTATCTGATTCCTACACTAATACAATACTTAACAGATGCTTCATAGTTTTTTTGGTATGCACTACCAGGTATAGCAACCGAATATCTTCTGTTTTGTAACACAGACGGAGTTCTTACTGCAACTTCAGTCTAGAAAGGAATCATTGTTCCTCCTCTCGCTTGGTGTATTGGAAATTGATGCACATTGATGCATCGTTGATTGATTTTTTTTTCTAATTGCTTAATTTGATTTTGAAGTTTCTCTGGTGTGTACTTTATTTTTTTAAATTCTGGTGAATTATTCCCTATTCTTGCTTTCATTAATGTACTCTGTGAAAGTACAAGAGGGGGGGGGGGGTGAATTATAAATATTTAAAATTAATCACTTATTAGTCGACTAATTAATCGAGGAGTCGACTAGATATAATAACTTAACAGTTATAATGACAGAAAGTAAATTTCAGAAGGTAAATGCAGGAATTAAAGACACCAGGATTTTATACTGGTTCGGATTCAATGTGAATCCTAGTCCAGTCCCCTTGGGTTGCAAGGGAGTTCTCTTTTAGTAAATGTGTTTCTCCGAGTACAGTTGAAGTGAATTGACAACACCGTTTCTCTAGCACTCGTTTCTTTTTGATACAATGCCTCACCAGTGTTATACTCTCCTTTTTTTTCTCTGACTTGTTACACAGCAGATCTTAGTGAACTACAGTGTTTTTTTGTAGTAGAATAAAGAGAGTGGTTTTTGGTTCGATCAAAGTATATCTGACTAGGGTTTAAGGCTGGGTATAAATACTTTGATGAAGGTCGAGGCTTGACAACCCAAGAGATTTGATCCTTGGAAAGAGATTGATTCTTTCCAATAATAAGATAGATGGCCGTTGCTTTCCCTTGATTTCCTTCCTTCAGCAGATGAAGACTTGCTCCTTGATTGTTGGTTCTTCCGAAATTAGTCGCGTACCAATCATTACAGAATCTTCGATCTTCCGGGATGCTGGCCTTGATTCGTGCCTTAAGTTTAAGCTTGCTTGATTCTCTCCATTGCAGCTGGCCGTTACTCTTTGCTGATTGATTGGCTGATTGGATTCTTTCCTTAGTTATCCAGATTTGCTGATTGTATTGTAATCTTTGTTGATTGATTTCTTTCCTTAGGCAACAGGATTGACTCCAGCAGTCTTGTAGTATCTTCTTGATTCCTTGTAATTGATTTCCTGCATATGTATATTATTTGCATCATTAAAATTGGATCTAACAATCTCCTCCTTTTTTATGATGACAAAATAATAAAACACCAGTTGACTTCCCTGTGTTTTACTCCCCCTCAATGTATGCAGCTGACTAGTCCATGATTGTAACATCCCGCAAATTCGGCTTAGGTATGAATGAGTTAAAGGAGTAGTAAGGATATATTTTGAGCATGTGACGTCCCATCGAGATGATTATGGGTGAAAATAGTTGTTTCAAAATTAAGATGGAAAGTGAGGTGCATAAGATTTGACAAAATCGACTAAGTTTGCAGAAGGTCTATATTCCATAAGTGTTTATTGAAAATGTGTAACGAATCTGGGAAAACTCAAAGCATGAAAGTTATAGGCCTTTGAAATAGCTTTCTAACGATAAATTATGGAGCCCGAACGTGTATCTGTGCAAAAAGTTATGCGCTTTTAGAGAATACTATGCTATATATGCGCCCACTAGCGCGAGACTAGCGCGCCCTCGCTAATGGGGTTTCGTTCTGGCCATTTAGCGCGGCCAGTAGCGCGGGTTGGGCCTCCAGGTGCGTGGGGGCACTAGTGGGGGGTTATTTTAAGGCTCTACTTCGTCCCCCACACCCCAAAACATAAAAACTTGCTCTAGGAAAGAAAACTCTCAAAAACCTAACTCCTTAAAGATCCCTCCACCATTCAAGGTAAGTTCTAATGATGATTCTAAGTTTATTTCAATTTCCCAACATCTTATTAACATGGGTAAATCCTCCATATCATTAGATATTCGATTTAGACACCATTGTTGAGAGAAGAAACCCTAGAACTCGAATTCAAGAAGATTGAACGTCAAAAAGGTAATATCTTCACCCTCTAGTTGATTCTATCATTGAATTAATGATTATAGACTCTATTTCATGAGATATGAGTTGATGGGTTTGGTAGAAAAGCATGAACGGTGATAGGTTTGGGTTGTTGATGGGTTATTATAGGTTACGGGTGTTGATTACCTTATGGGTGATAAAGAATAATGTTGTTTATAACCATTTGAGACTTTAAAATTTATTTAGGAGCAAGAGAATGGGTTATTGGGTGTAGAAACACCATTAATAAGGGATATGAAGCTTTATGCCACCGAGTGTTTGATAAAATGCCTAAGTGACCAAAACATGACTATTGTTGCTAATTTGGAATCTCTTTGACTTGTATTGATATAGATTGAAGTTGAAAGGGTTGGCAAATGTTGTATTATGCTCAAGAGCAGGGAGTTAAGGTATATGAAGCTAACTCTCTATGTTTGGTAATGTTAATGATTCTCCCTACACTACGTTTCTTTTACGACGTATCAATTGCCTCAGAAATATAGTTAAGCCTAGTTCCTTGAATAGTTGTAGAACTTCTATTATCCAGCTTCATAACTCGTTCATGACTTTCATTCTGAACGTTGTGAGCTCAGTTTGTATTCAATATAGACTTGGGTTTGATGTCCCTAAGTCTCAATATAGCTTACTCAGCATGTCATAAGCAGCTGAAGTTTCAGTGTTCATAATCAGTTCAAGAATACATGTCTCATTCTAGTCCTATTCAGTATTCCAGTATTATGTAACTCAGTATGATTCAGTATTCCAGTATTATATACTCAGTGTGATCCAGTATTCGGATACCACGTAACTCAGTATGGTTCAGTATTTCAGCATCATGTTTCAGTATAATTCTCAGTTCCTGATTTTAAATTCCTGAATGTTGAACACTTGTATTTGGGCCTGAGGCCGTAGTTTATATGCTTTATGCATACTTGGGCCTAAGGCCGTAGTTTATGCTTTATGCATGTTTGGGCCTGAGGCCGTAGTTTATACTTTATGCATTTTTGGGCTTGAGGCCGTAGTTATGTATACGTATACTTGGGCCTGAGGCCGTAGCTTGTGCACATATATATTGGGCCCGAGGCCGTAGCTTATTCAAATAAACACGTTATTCATCATTCAGAAGAGGGAGTACTCATATCCTTACTTCCTTTATTCAGTTCAGTTATCAGTTATCAGTTATCTTTTCAGTTATCAGTTCAGTTATCAGTTATCAGTTATCTTTTCAGTTATCAGTTATCTTTTCAGTTATCAGTTCAGTTACCAATTATCAGCTTAGTTTCAGTTTCACCATTTATAATTCTTTCTTTCAGTTGCTTTACATACCAGTACAATTCAAATGTACTGACATCCCTTTTGCCCGGGGTCTACATCTCACAATGCAGGTAATGATTTACAGGTTGATGATTCAGAGCGCTAGGATTCTCATACCAGCTATTTGGTGATCCCCAGTTCTTTCGGGGCATTATCATTACTTTACGGCCTGTCAGTATTTACAGATAGTTAGTGTTTTCAGTACTTCAATAGAGGCTTCATAGACTAGAGTAACAGTTAGACAAAGTCTCAAGTTTTTTTCATGTTAAGCTATATTTGCTACAAATACATTTCAGGCATTGTATTAGCATTCCCGTACTTTGATTTATATCATCCAGACTTTCAGTATATCAGCATGTGTTAGTTTATCTTCCGCATTCAGTATGTTATGATACCACATGTTGATTCAGCTAGCCAGTTGGTTCGCTCGGTCACATGTAGTCAGGCACAGAGTGCCGTGTTACATCAAGGCCTAGGTTCGGGGCGTGACAAAGCTTGGTATCAGAGCACTAGGTTCAAGAGTTCTAGGGAGTCTATGAAGCCGTGTCTAGTGGAGTTTCCTTTATATGTGTGTGCCGACCACTCATATAAACGGTTAGCTACCAAGACATCCAGGATTATCTCCTTTCTTTCTACTCTAGATCATGCCATGAAGCTTATAGCAATAGGTAACCTTCTCTTCCTATCGAATTCCTTGCGTATTGAATGCCCAAGCGGCGGGCAAGAAAAATCCAAGGTTCTAGAGTGGATGATTTCCCATTGGGATATAATTATAGAGTACAAGTTAGTAATAAATGAGACTTGAGAGGATGTTGGAAGTGGGATGCAGTGGATAGTCGTAGAGATTAGAGCACGACCTTATCAGAAAGTACAAAAACAGTTATCGTGTTTTATGGTTACCAGTTTATCTCAGTTACCAGTTAGCGGCCTTTCAGCTAGCAAGTTTATGGTTATTCGGTATGCCAATTATCAATTATTCAGTTACCAGATCTCTATTTTTCAGTGTATCAAAATTCTGGTGACTGGTGAGTATACAGTGATGTATATGGGTTCTCAAAGAAAATGCAAGTATCTATGATTATAGAGAAACCTTCGCATACGTTAGGTCTGGATTAAGACCGAAGACTCACCGGATGGCGGAAGAAGTGATTTATTAGATAATGATATACTCTGAAGGATAAGTTTGTGTATGGTAGCGTATTCATATGTGTTTTACCTCATGAAACAATTTCATTTTTAATTTTTGTAAATAGAGCCACAAGTTGGATGATGATAGTTCAGATGTCAGACCCTAATATTGGTCACTATAGTTTTGGACAGAAAGGAGCCTACAGGTAAAATACCTAGGAGTTAGAAATGTTTGTTATTACCAAAGATGTGATTTCGTACAACTCATGCAAATAACTAGAAGATATGATGATAGCATGTGGTTAGTAAAAGAATAGTAAGTAAGTTTTGAGTTGATACAGTGAATTAGCACTTTTAGCAGAGCTAGTAGAGGTACAATTTGATTCACTTAACCAGGTGAACTCTAATGAGTGGATGACAATTTAAAATACCGAACGTGTGTTAGAACCCAAAGAGTTTAAGTTAAACTCGAAGTACAGTAGCAGTAGGAAAAAAAATATTAGCTAGCAGTGAGAGCACAAACTATAGAAGAATTGCCTTTAGGAATTATCGTAATGTGGTTTCTCCAGGATTGACAGTGTGAGCAGAGTTAAATTATTAAGATTGTATATGATAGTTGTGAATACATTAGCTTTCCGTTAAGTGAATAATCTAGTTTTTTTTCCTAGTAAGAAAGATTTCTCAGAAGTAAGTTGGAAGAAGAGTCGTCATTGACATAGAGTGCAAAGAATTAGAGAAAATAAGGAAAGTTATTTGAATCCCAACAAAAAGAGAAGGATCCGCAAGTATAAGACCTTTGGTCTAAGGGGTGATGTGAAAACCATCAGTAAGTGCAGTTATAGATTTGAAACCTGAATAATTAGCATGGGATATGAAAAAGAAAATCAGTTTGGTAATGAGGGAAAATTGTATAATTACCACAGGGATTATGTCTAGCATGTGTAAGAAAGACAAAGTGATTAGAATGATCACCGAGCTTAGTTATTGATGATAAAGTGATCACAGAAAAGCTGTAAAATCATGCCTATTTGTGTGTTATGAGGGTAGTGCCATTGCACGGGACTCTAAAATTTTGAGTACATGTCAAAGACTTAGGTCACAATAATGCTATAAGTGTTTTCAGGAAGTTCTTAAGAAGATAAAGTGTGAGAAGTATAACTCACGATTGAGGTAGATAAGAGAACTCTGGTGAAAGAATTCACCAACCAAGATAGGAGTTCGACTTCGGACTCCGAAGATGACAGAGTTGTTGTCTAGAACAGGACGTGTTCCCCATTAGTAGCTGAAGAGAAGGAGAAACAATTTGATGATCCATACGTGTTGCAGCTGAAAGAGGAGATTCACAAGTATAAAACGATGGCTTTTGAAAAAGGGGGAGATGATGGTACTTTGAGGTACCAAGACAGATTGTGTGTTCCAGACATAGATAGACTTAAAGAGGGAAGATCATGTTAGAAGCCCATAATTGAAGGTATTCTTTCCATCCAGGTTCCCCAAAGATGTATCATGGTATTAAGGATATTAATTGGTGGAGAAACATGGAAAAGAACGTTGCAGACTTTGTGGCCAAGTGTCCGAATTATCAACAAGTGAAAGTCGAGCAGCAGAAAGCCTAGTGTTTTATCACATACCTCTCATTGACCTTGCTAATAATAACCTACCATTCTAGTATCAAGATGGCACCGTACGAAGCTATGTATGGGTGAAGGTGTAGATCACCAATTGGTTGGTTCGATGTTGGAGAAGTGGAGTTGTTAGGACCCGATTTGGTCTATCAGACTATAGAGAAAATTAAGTTGATTCAAGAGCGTTTAAAGAAAACTCAGAGATGCCAAAATGTCCTATTCGAGCGTGCGGCATAGAGACCTAGAGTTTCAAGTTGATGATTAGGTGTTTCTGCAAGTTTCGCTTATGAAAAGCGTTATGAGATTTGGGAAAAAGGGAAAGCATAGTCCCTACTATATTGGGCCATATAGAATCTTGCGAAGGATTGGTCAATTAGCTTATGAGTTGGAGTTGCCACCAGAATTAGTGGTGGTACAACCAGTATTTCACGTGTCATGTTATAACATTCAAGTTTCCAATACTCAGATACTCATGTCAGTTCAGTACTCAGATATTCATGTCAGTTCAGTACTCAGATACTCATGTCAGTTCAGTACTCAGATATTCATGTCAGTTCAGTACTCAGATACTCATGTCAGCTCAATACTCAGCTACTCATGTTAGTCCAATACTTAGACATTCATTCCAGCTTAGTACTCAGACTACTCAAATATTCGTGCCAGTTCAATATTCATGTATCCATGTTAGTTCAGTATTCATGTATCCATGGCAGACCAATATTCAGTCAATGCAGTAGTCATTTAGTTCAGTAATTATGTATTCATTCAGTTTAGCATACAAGTGTTAATGAAAGTTCATGTTTGCACCAGACTCATTTAAGGTCCGGAGTTAGCAGAAGTTACAGTCAAGACAATCATTCGAGGACGAATGATCCCAAGGGGGAGATAATGTAACACCCCGTAAATTCGGCTTAGGTATGAATGAGTTAAAGGAGTAGTAAGGATATATTTTGAGCATATGAAGTCCCATCGAGATGATTATGGGTGAAAATAGTTGTTTAAAAATCAAGATGGAAAGAGAGGTGCATAAGATTTGACAAAATCGACTAAGTTTGCAGAAGGTCTGTCTTCCATCAGGTTTTAGTGAAAATGTCTAAGGAATTGGGGAGAACGCAAAGAATGAAAGTTGTAGGCCTTTGAAATAGATTTCCAACGATATATTATGGAGCCCAAACGGATCTCTGTGCAAAAAGTGATGTGCGTTTTACGGAACAGTACCCGTTAGCGCACCCATTAGCGCGACCGCGCTAATTTTGAGGCAGTGTTACTGCCATTTAGCACGTTCAGTAGCGCGAGCAAACCTCCAGGTGCGCGAGCGCGCTAGTGGGGGGTCGTTTTAAAGCTATATTTCGTCCCCCACAGCCCCAAAACACAAAAACTTGCTCTAGAAAGGGAAACTCTCAAAAACCTAACTCCTTAAGGGTCCTTCCACCATCCAAGGTAAGTTCTAATGGTGATTCTAAGTTAATTTCAATTTCCCAACATCTTATTAACATGGGTAAACCCTCCATATCATTAGATATTCGATTGGGACATCGTTGTTGAGAGAAGGAACCCTAGAACTCGAATTCAAGGAGATTGAACGTCAAAAAGGTAATATCTTCACCCTCTAATTGATTATAGCACTGGTTTGGTGATTATAAACCCTAGTGCATGAGATATGAGTTGATGGGTTTGATAGAAAAGCATGAACGATTATAGGGTTGGGGTGTTGGGTGTTGATTATTGGTTAAGAGTGTTGTTTACCTTATGGGTGATGAAGAATAATATTGATTATAACCATTTGGGACTTTAGAATTTATCTAGGATCAAGAGAATGGCTTGTTGGGTGTAGAAACACCATTAATAAGGACCATGAAGCTTTATATCACCAAGTGTTTGAGAAAATGTTTAAGTGACTAAAACATGAGAATTTATGCTAATATGGAATCCCTTTGACTTGTATTGATATAGATTAAAGTTGAAAGGGTTGGCGAATGTTGTATTACACTCAAGAGCAGGAAGTTATGGTATGTGAGGCTAACTCTCTACGTTTAGGAATTTTAATGATTCTCCCTACACTACGTTTCTATTACAATGTTACCAATTGCCTCAGAAATATAGTTAAGCCTAGTTCCTTGAATAGTTGTAGAACTTCTATTCTCTAGCTTCATAACTCGCTCATGACTTTCATTCTGAACGTTATGAGCTCAGTGCGTATTCAATATAGACTTGGGTTTGATGCCCCCGAGTCTTAGTATAGATTACTCAGTATGCCATATACAGTTGAAATTTCAGTATTCATAATCAGTTCAAGAATACATGTCTCAGTCTAGTCCCATTCAGTATGTCAGTATTATGTAACCCAGTATGATCCAGTATTCCAGTATCATGTAACTCAATGTGATTCAGTATTTCACTATCATGTATTGCAGTATGATTCTCAGTTTCTGACTTTAAATTCCTTAATGTTGAACACCTGTATTTGGGCCTGAGGCCGTAGTTTATATGCTTTACGCATACTTGGGCCTGAGGCCGTAGTTTATGCTTTATGCATGTTTGGGCCTAAGGCCGTAGTTTATGCTTTATGCATTTTTGGGCCTGAGGCTGTAGTGATGTATACGTATACTTGGGCCTGAGGCCGTAGCTTGTGCACATATATACTGGGCCCGAGGCCGTAGCTTATTCAGATAAACAGGTTGTTCATTATTCAGAAGAGGAAGTATTCATATCCTTACTTCCTTTATTCAGTTTAGTTATCAGTTATGTTTTCAGTTATCAGTTCAGTTACCAGTTATCAGTTATCTTTTCAGTTATCAGTTCAGTTATCAGTTATCAGTTATCTGTTCAGTTACCAGTTCTCACTTCAGTTTCAGTTTCTATAGTTATCATTTCAGTTATCAGCTTAGTTTCAGTTTCAATATTTATAATTCTTTCTTTCAGTTGCTTTACATACCAGTAAATTCAAATGTACTGACGTCCCTTTTGCCCGGGGCCTGCATCTCACGATGCAGGTAATGATTTACAGGTTGAAGATTCAGAGCGCTAGGTTTCTCGTACCAGCTGTTTGGTGATCCCCAGTTCTTTCGGGGCGTTATCATTACTTTATAGTCTTTCAGTATTTACAGACAGTCAGTGTTTTTAGTACTTCATTAGAGGCTTCATAGACTAGAGCAACAGTTAGACAGAGTCTCAGGCTTTTCATGGCTTAAAATATATTTCAGAATTGTATTAGTATTTCCGCACTTTGATTTATATCATCCAGACTTTCAGTATATCAGCATGTGTTAGTTTATCTTCCGCATTCAGTATGTTATGATACCACACGTTGATTCAGCCAGCCAGTTGGTTCGCTCGGTTACATGTAGTCAGGCATCGAGTGCCGTGTTACGTCCAGGCCCAGGTTCGGGGCATGACACGCGATTCGCAATGTGTACAAAAACAAACGAGTGCGCGACATCGCGACTTGTTCAAACAAATCCCGTAAATACAAAAGCGATTGAAATAATTGAAAAACAGTTAGAAAGTTAAAATGCACAATATGTTTTAAACATGTAATAAATCAGATGATTAGGCCAATTATTAATGAGCGACCGTGCTAAAACCACGAAACTCGGGAGTGCCTCACACTTTCTCCCGGGTTAACAGAATTCCTTACCCGTTCTTCTAGTTTTGTGAACTTTAGAACAAAGTCAAAATCTCCTCAATTTGGGATCTAAAATAAACCGGTGACTTACGACACCAAAATAAAAATCCCAAGTAGTGATTCTAATCTAATAAATAATCCCATTTCGAATAATGTCACTTAAATTGAAAAAACTCCCTATCCCTTCGGAAAAAAGGAGGTGTGATAATGAGGAGGAGCCGGTGGCTATTCTAGCCCGACAGGTTTGTCAGTTGAGGTCAAAGATTTATCCTTCAGTTCAAGTGTAGTGGAGGTCAGCCCGTCGAGGCAGCTACTTGGGAGTTCGAGTTGGACATGCGGAGTAGATTTTCCCACCTTTTCACCAGCCCAGGTACTTTTCTATGTCCGTTCGAGGACGAATGGTAGTTTTAGAGGTGGAGAATGTGATGATCCGATAGGTCATCTTATCTTTTAGAAACTAATTCTGTGCTTTGAAGCCTTATATACTCCATTTTAGCCCTCTTTGATTTGCGTGCGTAGTCCGGGCGTGTTTACGAAAAGCTTTTATGTTAAAAACTGAGGAAATATAAAATTTTTGCCTTAAAATCCATTTGAGTTGACTTCGGTCAACGTATTGAGCAAACGGACCCGAATTCATATTTTGATGATCTAGGTGGGTCCATATCGTGATATAGGACTTGGGCGGATGTCCAGAATCAAATTCGGAAGTCCCTATTTGTTGAAATTTGAAAGTTAAAGGCTTAATGAATTTGAAATGTTTGACCAATGGTTGACTTTTGAATATCGAGTTCGTATTTTAGTTCCGGAACCCGGTATAGGTCCAATACCATATTTATGACTTGCCTATTGAATTTGGTGAGAAACGCAGTTGGTTTGACGTGGTTCGGACGTCTGGTTGTGAAAATAAAAGTTTCAAAGTTTTCTTGAAAATTTCATTCGATTTGGTGTTTAACTCGTAGTTCTAGGTGTTATTTTGGCAATTTGATCGCGCGAGAAAGTTCGTATGATATTTTTACACTTGTGTGCATGTTTAGTTTGGAGCCCCGAGGGCTCGGGTGAGTTTCGAATAGGCTACAGATGAAATTTGACATAGAACATTGCTGGTATGCTTCAATTTTTGTTGCAGGCCTCAGACCTCGCAATTGCGAGGTCAGGCTTCGCATTTGCGGCCACTGATGGATTTGCATTTGCAAGCTACTCATCGCATTTGCAAAGAGTGGCTGGGGAGGCTAGAGTTCGCATTTGCGAACAGTTCTTCACATTTGCGAATTGGGTCAGGGGGAGGCAGTGATTGTAAATGCGATCAAATGGTCGTATTTTCAGAGGTCATGGTTCGCATTTGCAAACAGTCCATCGCATTTGCTATTGATTCTTCGCATTTGCGATTGATTCTTCGCATTTGCGGGGTTCACAAATGTGAACCCCAGGTTGCAAATGCGACATCTGCAAGTGATCAAAATGGGAGTTAGACAGGATTTTTGGTTCATTCTTCAAATTTTCAAACTTAGAAATCCTAGAGGCATTTTTTTAAAGAACTCTTCTTCCCCAAATCATTGGTAAGTGAATCTAAATTTAGGAATTCTAAATCATTGGGGAATGTTTAGGAATTCTAAATTTATGCATTGTAATTGATTCCTTTAGCAACATTTGATATTATTGAGTCAATTGTGGTTAGATACGAGTGGTTTGGAGGCGGATTCTAGGGGAAAAGCCCCGGTAGGCTTTGAATTGACTGCGGAGTGAGGTAAGTGTCTTGGTTAACCTTGACTTGAGGGAATTAGGAACCCTCAGACTATGTGCTATGTGAATTTCATGTGAGCGGCGTATATGTGAGGTGAGGAGTGTTTATACGCCGCCAAATTATCTGTTTTACCTAATTTTCCGCTATTCCTTAATTGTCTCTTTCCCCGTCTTAGCTGTTATATGCTCTAAATGCTTTCCATGCTTAACTGCTACATATTAATCAATGTCTTCTCCTGTTAATGATGTTAGACCTTTTCATAGTTTTATGATTTCCTGCTATTTGACTAAATTCACCCTCTAGCACCTTCTAATTTTCAATTAGTGGATTGGTCTCGCTGAGTAGTATTACTTATGTAGATTCCTGTTTTTTACCAGGTTTTCCTTTCTGGTTCATTTTGGTATTAATTGATTGTAAAGGTTTTCGTGATTTGAATTGTCAATTTGACTGTACATTGAGTATTTGATACTGATATGGTGGGATCGGGTTGCACGCTGCAACATATGGAATAAGGGTAGAATGATGTGGTGGAATAAGGATGAACTTGTATTGATACGGTGGAGATCGGGTTGCACGCCGCAACAGGTGGAATAAGGGTAGATTGATATGGTGAAATAAGGGTAAATTATGATACCGATATTGATATATAGTGGGATCGGGTTGCGCACCCAACATTTATATATTATCTCTGTTGTTGATGTCATTACGGTGAAATAAGAGAGGATTTTGTGTTGTACAGTGGGATCGGGTTGCGTATCGCAACAACCTATGTGTTTTCATTTCTTGAGCTGTGTTGGTTTTCGGTAGTATCATTTGAACTGTTAAGGATTTGTAATTCTGGACGACACTGGTTTATAACTTGAGGCTGTAGTTATTATTTGCAGTTGACTTTTCTTATCTTGTTCCGTCTTTCCTTTTTCTGCCTTTATTATATACTGCATACAGATTGTAGTGTGAGTGACCCTCCTTAGCCTCATCACTACTTCGTCGAGGTTAGGCTCGGCACTTACAGAGTACATGGGGTCGGTTGTACTCATACTACACTCTGCACTTCTTATGCAGATTTTGGAGTCGGTCCAAGCGGCGACTATTAGCGTGCTTGGATTGATCAGCTCAGTGGAGACTTGAGGTACAGCTGCTCAGCGCCCGCAGCTCCTGTAGTCCCCTTCTTTATTTTTATTTTCATTCAGACAACTCTGTACTTATTTCAGACCCTCGTATGTATTAATCTAGTAGCTCGTGCACTTGTGACACCGGGTTCAGGAATGTAATACTCCCTCCGTTTCAATTTATGTGAACCCATTTGACTGGGCACGGAGTTTAAGAAAAGAGAGAAGACTTTTGAACTTGTGGTGTAAAATGAAGCACATATATTTTGTGTGACTATAAATCATTGCATAAAGGTAAATTATTTCCAAATAGGGAAAGAGGTCATTCTTTTTGGCACGGACTAAAAAGAAAATAGGTTCACATAAATTGAAACGGAGGGAGTAGAAGTTTGGCTATTTGAGATTCCGCATTATTTACTTTGGGTTATTGCAGTTAATCAGTTCTTCTTTATTATTTAATTTTAAACTATTAAAAAGGATTAAATTGTTCTAATGTTGGTTTGCCTAGCAAGTGAAAAGTTTAATTTTAAACTATTATGAGTGGTAAGGCTTGTGCCATAGGCCACCAAATTTGGGAGGCCCCATTGTTTTTAAAAAATAATAGGTTTGTAGAATACTAATATCTAGTACTTTTAATACCAAAGTAGAGTTTTTTAATTGTGACGACCCGGCCAGTCGTCTCATGAGTACCGCTCCATTTCACCTATTTCTGCTTCTTATTATTTTGTTCATCTGTTTTTTGAGGTATCGGGTTGGTCGGATTGAATTCGGATTGGTTTTGGTGAAGTTTGAGACACTTAGTCTCTTTTTAGAAGGCTTAAGTTGGAAAAGTCAACCATATGTTGACTTATGTGTTAGAGGGCTCAGATGTGAGTTCCGATGGTTCGGTCAGCTTCGGGAGGTGATTTATGGCTTAGGAGTGTGATCGGAATGGGTTTTGGAAGATTGGAGTAGATTTAGGCTTGAATTGGCGAAGTTGATATTTTGGCGATTTCTGGTTGATAGGCAAGATTTTGATATAAGGGCCGGAATGGAATTCCGAGAGTTGCAGTAGCTTCGTTATGTGATTTGGGATGTGTGTGCAATATTTCAGGTTATTCGGATGTGGTTTGGTTGGGTTTTTGATCAAAAGCGGAATTCGAAAGATTTTTAGAAACTTAGGCTTGAATCCGAGGTGTTTTGGTTGATTTAGTGTTGTTTGAAGTGTTTTGATGATTGGAACAAGTTAGAATAAGGTATTGGGATATGGTTGTGCTTATGGTTGAGGTCCCGGGGGCCTCGGGATGATTTCGGAGGGTTAACGGAGAAAATTGGATTGTGTTGCAGCTGCTGAAGTTGCTGCTTCTGATATTTTCGCACCTGCGGTCCGCAGATGGGGATTTGAAGGGAGCAGTCAGAAACCGCAGATGCGGTAGAAGGACCGCACCTGCGGAGCCGCAGATGTGGCGAGTGGACCGCAGATGCGGTGTTTGGTCCGTTAAGTGACTTCCGCAGATACGGAAGAAAGACCGCAGATGCGGTACCGCAGAAGCGGGTATTGCGCCGCAGATGCGAAAAAGGACTGGGCAAAACATATAAGTTATTTCATTTCGCGAGTTTGAGCTATTCCACCATTTTTAACTTCGGCTTGAGAGCTTTTGGACTATTTGGAGGAGGGATTTCAAGGGAACTTCGTTAAGGTAAGGATTTTGGACCTAAAACACAATTCTATAGTNGTATTTCATGAATTTAGGGTTGTAATTAAAGGAATTAAAGGGCAAAAATGGAGGATTAGGGCTTGAGTTTAAGAGGCCTTTAAATGGGGATTTGAGGGGTCATTTGGACTCCGATTTTAGTATTTTTGATATGTATGAACTCGTGGGGAGATAAGGAACCCGTTGGTGTAAAAATTTCTGAATTTCGAGACGTGGGACCGGGGGTCGGGTTTTGGTAATTTCGGGATTTGTGCCCTTTATTGATTTTTTTTGCTTGGGTTTTGTTCCCTTAGCATATTTTGACGTCCCCGTTCTGATTTTGGATAGATTCGACGCGCGGGGAGGCCGATTCGAGGGGCAAAGGCATCGCGGAGTTGTATTTTCACCGGTTTGAGGTAAGTAACCATCGTAAATCTGGAACTGAGGGTGTAAAAACCCCGGTATTTGACTTGTTTTGATAAACGCGGTGACGCACATGCAAGGTGATGAGCGTGTGGGCGTGCACCGGTGGGGAATGTGACTTGGTCCATCCCGTAGCGACTATTAAGCCGCGTGTTTGGTTTGGAAATATTATATTATCGCGTATTTTGAATATTTATACTGTGTTATGGGCTGTATGCCATGTTTGGGGCCTTGTGCCGACCTGTAGAAACCCTTAGGGGCATTTTGACTATTTTTCCTCACTTTACTTGCTAAAAACATATCCTCAGTCATGTTTTACCTGTTAAATGCATAAAACTGGTTTATTCTTGTCACTTTTAAAAGGGAGAACTATTTGGGCTGAGTTCCCTATTTTCCACTGTTGTGCCCGAGAGGCTGTGAGGTTAATGACTGAGAGAGGTCGAGGACCTAAGTGTAAGGACATTTATATATATGTGAGATACGGATCGGGATGCACGCCGCAACGATACTTATATGGATCGGGCTGCACGCCGTAGCGATATATATATATATATATATATATATATATATATATATTGGATCGGGCTGCGCGCCGCAGTAATATGACGCTTGGGCTGTAGGAGCCCCTCCAGAGTCTGTACATCCNAGTTGACTTATGCTCAAGAGATTGTAGTTGAGGCCATCGACAAGATAAACTTCACTAATGTCACAATTGTTATTGAAGGGAATTGTTCCAGTACCAATTATTTTGCCTTTTGAATCATCCCCAAACTTAACACTTCCTCCATCAATTTTTGTAACTTCTTTGAACAGGTTTTTATCACCTGTCATATGACTGGAACACGCACTGTCTAGATACCATTTTCTTTTGCGGCTTATTCTGTGGTGTTCCTGCAAAACAAGATGATTACTTTCTTTTAGGTACCCAAACTTGCCTGGGTCCTGGAGGGTTAGTGTTACTAGGTTCAGAATTTTTTGGTTTCCAAACCCATCCTGAAACGTTTGTTTTACGAAAATAACAATAGGAATATTTATGACCACTTTTGTTACACTAATGACACATAACTTCTGACCCACTTTTAGGTCTTTCATTAGTGTTAGTACTAGTCGACTTGGTTCTGGCTGGTCCTTTTCCAGTTGACTTGTAAGTCGTCTGGTTCGACCTAACAGAACTGTGACTGGTGGATTTGCGCATGCCATTGAGTTGCATTTGCAATTCCTCAAACTCTTCTTGAAGTACTTCCTTTTCGATTTCACATACTTCATGTTTGAGTTTCCAGTATTTAACTTCCTTAGTGAGTCTCTTAAGCTCATTCATCATTTTTTGAGACTCTTTCAAAGTTAAATCAAGAATATCCTGCAATTCATTGCATCTTTCACAGTTATAGGATCTTACCTCACTAGTTTCACCTCGTGCCATGAAACAGTTTTCATTTTCGTCATCTGAAATGTCCTCGTCTGTCCAGCATCCTGAGGATTTGTTCATTTCGTTTTCTAGAATTTTCATGAAGCAGAGATTTGCTATCTCTTCGTGGTCTGAATTATCCTCACCGCTCCAGCTTCCGAAGGATTTGTTCTTGTTGAAGCCTCTAGAGATCTTCCTCTTCAGTTCTGGGCACACAACTTGAATATGCCCAAATCTTCCACATTCATAGCACTTTCCATCATTCTTATCCTGTTCGTTGTATTGCCTAGATCGTCTTGGTGGAATTCTTCCTTTCTTTGTGTTCCTGTATCTTCTCATTAATCCATCCATGTTTCTAGATAGCATAGCAATTTCTTCTTGCAAAGCTTCAGGATCATCATCAATTTTGTTTTCAGCTACTTCAGTAGAGGTTTTGAATGCAACTATTTTCTTTTTTCTTCTTGATTGGTCTTCTTGAGATGCGTCTTTTCAAAAGCAATGAGTTCTCCTCGTAGTTCATCATAGGATAATTTGTTTAGATCTTGAGATTCCAGTGTGACTACTTTGGTCTGCCAAGTGGTTGGCAAACTCCTGAGAATTTTTCTGACTTGATCACCACTGGTGTAGGGCTTGCCAAACGCCTTTAGGTCGCTAATTATTTTGCTAAATCTGGCAAACATCTCTTCAATAGATTCTCATTCTTTCATTGATAAGAGTTCGTAATCGTGGACCAGCATGTTGATATGTGTTTCCTTTATTTTGCTGGTTCCTTCATAAGTGACCTCAAGCTTGTCCCACATTTCTTTGGCTGTGTCACAACTTGAGATTTTCTCATATTCTTCACCACTTATAGCGTTATGAAGCAGATTTCTCGCTTTGTTGTTAACTTGTACCACTTCCATTTGCTCTTTTGTGTATGAATCTATATCTTCAGGATCATCAAGTGGTGGAGTGGCAGCTGGTAAGGGATAGTTTCCCTTTTTGATGACTCTCCAGACTTTGACGTCATAAGCTTTGGCAAAGATTTCCATTCGCACTTTCCAATGGGAGAAATGTTGTCCATTGAAGTATGGTGGTCTAACTTGTGAAGTTCCTTCCTGAAAGAGAGCTCCTATGATAACTTGATTTGTCATGATCTTTTCTCACAAGTTGTTAAGCAAAAGTAAAATGTGAGCCTTGCTCTGATACCAATTGAAAGTACAAGATGGGGGGTGAATTGTAAATATTTAAACTTAATCGCTTATTAGTCGACTAATTAATCGAGTAGTCGACTAGATATATTAACTTAACAGTTATAATGACAGAAAGTAAATTGCAGAAGGTAAATGCAGGAATTAAAGACACCAGGATTTTATACTGGTTCGGATTCAATGTGAATCCTAGTCCAGTCCCATTGGGTTGCAAGGGAGTTCTCTTTTAGTAAATGTGTTTCTCCGAGTACAGTTGAAGTGAATTGACAACATGTTTCTCTAGCACTCGTTTCTTTTTTATACAATGCCTCACCAATGTTGTACTCTCCTTTTTTCTCTGACTTGTTACACAGCAGATCTTAGTGAACTACAATGTTTGTTTGCAGTAGAATAAAGAGAGTGGTTTTTGGTTCGATCAAAGTATGTCTGACTAGGGTTTAAGGCCGGGTATAAATACTTTGATGAAGGTCGAGGCTTGACAACCCAAGAGATTTGATCCTTGGAAAGAGATTGATTCTTTCCAAGAATAAGATAGTTGGCTGTTGCTTTCCCTTGATTTCCTTCCTTCAGTAGATGTATGTAATAAAGACCTGCTACTTGATTCTTGATTTTTCCGAAATTAGTCGCGTACCAATCTTTACAGAATCCTCGATCTTCCGAGATGTTGGCCTTGATTTGTGCCTTAAGTTTAGGCTTGCTTGATTCTCTCCATCGCAGTTGGTCGTTACTCTTTGCTGATTGATTGGTTGATTGGATTATTTCCTTAGTTATCCAGGTTTGCGGATTGTGTTGTAATCTTTGTTGATTTATTTCTTTCCTTAGGCATCCGGATTGACTGCAGCAGTCTTGTAGTATCTTCTTGATTCCTTGTAATTAATTTCCTGCATATGTATATTATTTGCATCATTAAAACTGGATCTAACAATCTCCCCATTTTTGATGATGACAAAATAATATATAAATGTAAACACCAGTTGACTTCCCTGTGTTTTACTCCCCCTCAATGTATGCAGTTGAGTAGTCCATGATACTCCCCCTCAATGTATGCAGTTGACTAGTCTGAGATAGAGTCGGCTTCTGCCGCAAGCTGTACATGTACAGATAGAACATATACTTCTCCCCCTTTTTGGCATCAGCAAAGAGGGAACGAGACAAGAACTAAACAGAATAGATAGCATTGAAGCAAAAAAGTCATAGTAAGCATCCAACGGCTGGGAAAACAGCCCACAAAAAAAATAGCACAGCAAAAGAATAAAAATTATCCGAAGGCTGAAATCACAGCCCAAAACTAGCAGAGCAAAAGAAATTATCTTAAAACATCCACACTAACGTCGCAGAAAATAAGTAAGGGTATTGCAGATGGCCTCCTTTAACTGTTCAAAGCTTGCATTGGCTAAGATGCTCACTCCATCCAAACTGTCATGAATCTCCCTGAAGGCTTTGACAGCATTCTCCCTAACTCTGAGAACTACAACTCTACTTTTGGACACATCAGACCCTGATTCTTTGGAAATTGCATGAATGTCACCAATAGTAGATTGAGTGGCTGTGAGAAGATTTTTGATTTCAGAGAGATGAGAGTCAATAGCACGAAGCTTTTCGCCAAGATCAGGACTGCCAAGACTAGGATGAGGGACAGTGGATGAAGGTTTGGGCTCTATAGGAGCATGCTTTGCTTCACTATCGTGCTTCTTAACCCAGGAGCCTTTTACACTCACATATCCCATACTGGCAAAGGCTCTAGAATTGTAGGACTTAGAGACAGTGAGGAAGGGATAGTTGGACAGGGAGATTTGATGAGCTTCCAAAATATGAGTGATTGCCATGTCATAGGGTAGACTGGTGGGATCTTCAGCACTCTCGATCATGAAATTGATAACCCACGAGGAAAGCTTGAGTTTGATTTTGGTCACGAGGCAATAGACAAAGAAGGTGTCTCTTTGAGAGAAGGTTGAAAAGGAACCAGTGCGGGGAAGCAAAGTAATTGCTACAATGTGGGCAGAACCCGAGTTTCGAAACTAACATCACTGGGACCTAACTATTTTGGAAGGGAGTCAGAAGGACACTCAGCAATACACTGTTTGGCTTGGTCAAAGGAAATTTCAAAGTCATCAGTCCATATGTTTTTAAACAGCATAGGAAAACCAGAACAACGACATTGAAAGAGCGAATCAAACGGGGCACAGTCAAGAACAATGCGCTTACCTAACACTAGAGGTTCCAACCTATCTGGTTTACTAGAACGAAGATTTGCATAAAACATTTTTACCAAGGGTTCATATACCTTAGGCGGAGAAATAGAGAAGAACTTAACCCAACCTTGATGAACGAAAAGGTCTTTGACCTTGCAATTGAGTGCTTCCATGTCGTCAAGGTCGACAACCCTTCCATGAGCAATGGGCTTGTCTTTCAGAGCAATGAAGAAATCCTTATTTGGGGAGTCCCAGAAATTGAGGTCAGATTCAAGAGAGGCAGAGAAATCAACCTTGGATTTCTTTGGGGTGACGAAACAGGGGGTTCTTCCATGGGTCTATTACCTAAAGCTTTTTCTCCTAGGAGTTGTGAGTGGTCAGAGAAATTTTCCTGAGAAGAGGTGAATCCCTCAGAGTGATCGGACCCTAGGTCTACTTGTTCTGGGGGCATAGTAGGGGGTTTGTTTTGGAACGGGTGCTTTTTCGGGTGGAAGCAGAGGGATTTCTGGGATGTTTGGCCATTGTAGAGAAGGGGCTTGATCGGAACTTTTGGAGAAGAGATAGAGATGAGAGTGATTGAAAAGGGTTCTCTGCCTTAAGAAGAGGGTTTCTGGCGGTTGAGTATAGAAAAGGAAAAGTTGTCAGTTGAAGAGACATGATGACTAACTTTCCAACTTTGACTGACGAACTGATGCGAAAGAAGAGAAAAGAGAGGGAAAAACGGAGGCGTAATTAATGCATGGGTAAAGGACAATTATTGCAAAAAAAAAAAATAACAGTGAACATAGGTCCTAAGAGTTATTAGTAATGCAAATAATACCAAGTAAATTTCTTAAATCACAAAATCTCTCTTCTAATAAAGGTTTAGTAAAAATATCAGCTAATTGATCAGTGGTTCCAACAAAAGATATTTCTATGTCTCCCTTAAGAACATGATCTCTAATAAAATGATGCTTATTCATATCTATATGCTTTGCTCTAGAATGATGCACAGGATTTTTGGAAAGACAAATAGCACTAGAGTTGTCACAAAAAATTTGTATAGGCTTAAACGAAAGTTCATAGTCGCCCAGTTGATGAGACATCGACAGTAGTTGTGCGCAACATTGTCCGATTGCAATGTATTCAGCTTCAGTAGTAGACAATGGGACTGATGCTTGTTTTTTACTGTTCCACGATATCAATGCCTTTCCCAGTAATTGACATGTACCACTTGTGCTTTTTCTATCATCCTTATCACCTGCAAAGTCAGCATCTGAAAAACCTTCTAATTTAAAAGAGTTAGAGCGAGGGTACCATAATCCATGAGATACAGTCCCAATGAGATATCGAATGATTCTTTTTACGGCAGTCAAATGTGATTCCTTGGAGCTGACTGAAATCTGGCACATTTACATACGCTGAACATAATATCTGGTCGACTTGCTGTCAGATACAGCAGTGATCCAATCATTCCATGATATTTAGTTTCATCAACAGAAATACCCTGTTCATCTTTGTCTAGATTTGTGGAAGGGCTCATTGGTGTGCCAATTGATTTTGCATTGCTCAAACCAAATTTTCGAATCAGCTCTTTTGTGTATTTGGTCTGACATATACAGGTTCCTTCTTCAGATTGTTGAATTTGTAGTCCAAGGAAGAACGTGAGCTCACCCATCATGCTCATTTCGAATTCGCTTTGCATAAGATTTGAAAATTCCTTGTAAAGCCATGATCAACAAGAAAGGAACTCAGTCTATCATACCAAGCACGTGGAGCTTGTTTTAGACCATACAGCGCTTAAGTGAGAAATTTTGAATCTGCAAAACCTGGAGGTTGTTTCACATATACTTCTTCTTCGATAAATCCATTCAAAAAGGAACTTTTAACATCCATTTGAAACAGCCTGAATCCTCTAAATGATGCTTATGCCAGAAGAATTCGTATGGACTTCAAACGAGCTACTGGGACGAAAGTTTCATCATAGTCGACTCCTTCCTGTTGTGAGTAGCCCTGAGCAACTAGTCTGGCTTTAGTTCTTACGACCTTTCCATCCTCGTTCAATTTATTTCTAAAAACCCATTTTGTTCCGATTACAGACACATTATCAGGTTTGGGTATCAAATTCCACACTTGATTCTTACTGAACTGATCTAACTCCTCCTGCATAGCTTGCACCTAACTTGAATCTTTTAGTGCTTCCTCTATCCTTTTTTGGCTCAATCTAAGAGATCAATGCGATATTTGCTTTCTTTTTGAGAGCTCCCCTAGTTTTCATTCCTTCATTTGGATCCCATATAATGAATTTCTGAGGATATTCAGGCTCGCCTCTCCATTCATTTGGACGAACTACATTTGTAGTTGACTCGATTGGTTGATCTGGTACATTGCTGATGTCTTCACCAGTTGACTCTGTTGCAGCAGATGTTTCAGTCGACTCTTGTGATTTGCTTGTCTCCTGAGTTTCTTGAACTTGATCTTCATCACCTGCAGTAATTCCTTTCTTGACCAAGGGGTTATTTTCATCGGATACAACATGTACAGATTTTTCCACACATAATGTGCGTTTATTATAGACTCTAAAAGATCTACTATTTAATGAGTAACCCAGAAAAATACCTTCGTCACTTCTTGGATCGAACTTTTCAAGATTATCCTTACCATTATTGTGGATAAAACATTTACTTCCGAAGGGATGGAAGTAACTGATATTTGGACGTTTACCTTTCCATAGTTCATATGGAGTCTTCTTCAGAATAGGCCTTATGAGGCAACGGTTGTGAATGTGGCATGCTGTACTTATACCTTCTACCCAAAAGTGGTTTGACAGTTAGTGTTCTAGTAACATGGTTTTTGCCATATCTTGGAGGGTCCTGTTCTTTCTTTACACAACCCCATTTTATTGTGGTGAGCATGGTGCAGAGAAATTATGGGTGTATCCCTGATCATTAAAAAAATCTTCAAATGCTCTGTTTTCAAATTCTCCTCCATGGTCACTCTAAATTGCTGAAATCAGATATCCCTTTTCTCTTTCAACGTTTTTGCAGAAAACTTCAAAATTTCTTAATGCATCATCCTTATGAGATAAGAAAATTACCCAAGTGAAACGTGAATAATCATCAACAATAACAAAATCATACCTCTTTCCTCCTATACTAGCAGTTCTAGTAGGCCCAAATAAATCCATATAAAGTAATTGCAAAGGTGTTGAAGTAGATACTATATCTTTGTTTTTGAAAGAGTTTCTGGTCTGCTTACCCATTTGACATGCATCACAAATATGAGTTCTAAAAAAATTCAGTTTGGGTAGACCAACAACTAATTCATGTTTGGACAATTTTTCTATCAAATGCATGCTAGCATGACCAAGTTTCCTATACCATAGCCATGGATCATCAGACATAGAGGATAAGCAAATATGACCATCTATCTTTTCAAAACTATCAAGGATATAAACATTTCCATACCTTTTTCCAGGAAGGACTATTTTACCTGATTCATCTTCAATAGCACATCATGTTTTCTTAAAATTTACCTCATATCTTGAGTCGCAGAGTTGACTTATGCTCAAGAGATTGTAGTTGAGGCCATCGACAAGATAAACTTTAGTGATGTCACAATTGTTATTGAAGGGAATTGTTCCAGTACCAATTATTTTGCCTTTTGAATCATCCCCAAACTTAACACTTCCTCCATCAATTTTTGTAACTTCTTTGAACAGGTTTTTGTCACATGTCATATGACTGGAACATGCACTGTCTAGATACCATTTTCCTTTGCGGCTTATTCTGTGGTGTTCCTGCAAAACAAGATGATTACTTTCTTTTAGGTACCCAAACTTGCCTGGGTCCTGGAGGGTTAGTGTTACTAGGTTCAGAATTTTTTGGTTTCCAAACCCATCCTGAAACGTTTGTTTTACGAAAATGACAAAAGAAAATTTATGCCCACTTCTGTTACAGTAATGACACATAACTTCTAATCCACTTTTAGGTCTTTCATTAGTGTTAGTACTAGTCGACTTAGTTCTGGCTGGTCCTTTTCCAGTTGACTTGTAAGTCGTCTGGTTCGACCTAACAGAACTGTGACTGGTGGATTTGCGCATGCCATTGAGTTGCATCTGCAATTCCTCAAACTCTTCTTGAAGTACTTCCTTTTCGATTTCACATACTTCATGTTTGAGTTTCCAGTCTTTAACTTCCTTAGTGAGTCTCTTAAGCTCATTCATCATTTTCTAAGACTCTTTCAAAGTTAAATCAAGAATATCCTGCAATTCATTGCATCTTTCACAGTCATAGGATCTTACCTCACTAGTTTCACCTCGTGCCATGAAACAGTTTTCATTTTCGTCATCTGAAATGTCCTCGTCTATCCAGCATCCTGAGGATTTGTTCATTTCGTTTTCGAGAATTGTCATGAAGCAGAGATTTGCTATCTCTTCGTGGTGTGAATTATCCTCATCGCTCCAGCTTCCGAAGGATTTGTTCTTGTTGAAGCCTCTAGAGATCTTCCTCTTTAGTTCTGGGCACTCAGCTTGAATATGCCCAAATCTTCCACATTCATAGCACTTTCCATCATTCTTATCCTGTTCGTTGTATTGCCTGGATCGTCTTGGTGGAATTCTTCCTTTCTTTGTGTTCCTGTATCTTCTCATTAATCCATCCATGTTTCTAGATAGCATAGCAATTTCTTCTTGCAAAACTTTAGGATCATCATCAATTTCGTTTTCAACTATTTCAGTAGAGGTTTTGAATGCAACTATTTTCTTTTTTTTCTTCTTGATTGGTCTTCTTGAGATGCGTCTTTTAAAAAGCAATGAGTTCTCCTCGTAGTTCATCATAGGATAATTTGTTTAGATCTTGAGATTCCAATGTGACTACTTTGGTCTGCCAAGTGGTTGGCAAACTCCTGAGAATTTTTCTGACTTGATCACCACTGGTGTAAGGCTTGCCAAACGCCTTTAGATCGCTAATTATTTTGCTAAACCTGGCAAACATCTCTTCAATGGATTCTCCTTCTTTCATTGAGAAGAGTTCGTAATCATGGACCAGCATGTTGATATGTGTTTCCATTACTTTGCTGGTTCCTTCATAAGTGACCTCAAGCTTGTCCCACATTTCTTTGGCTGTGTCACAACTTGAGATTTTCTCATATTCTTCACCACTTATAGCGTTACGAAGCAGACTTTTTGCTTTGTTGTTAACTTGTACCACTTCCATTTGCTCTTTTTTGTATGAATCTATATCTTCAGGATCAGCAAGTGGTGGAGTGGCAGCTGGTAAGGGATAGTTTCCCTTTTTGATGACTCTCTAGACTTTGACGTCATAAGCTTTGGCAAAGATTTCCATTCGCACTTTCCAGTGGGAGAAATGTTGTCCATTGAAGTATGGTGGTCTAACTTGTGAAGTTCCTTCCTGAAAGAGAGCTCCTATGATAACATGATTTGCCATGATCTTTTCTCACAAGCTGTTAAGCAAAAGTAAAATGTGAGCCTTGCTCTGATACCAATTGAAAGTACAAGAGGGAGGATGAATTGTAAATATTTAAACTTAATCGCTTATTAGTCGACTATTTAATCGAGTAGTCGACTAGATATAACAACTTAACAGTTATAATGACAGAAAGTAAATTTCAGAAGGTAAATGCAGGAATTAAAGACACCAGGATTTTATACTGGTTCGGATTCTATGTGAATCCTAGTCCAGTCCCCTCGGGTAGCAAGGAGTTCTCTTTTAGTAAATGTGTTTCTCCGAGTACAGTTGAAGTGAATTGACAACACCGTTTCTCTAGCACTCGTTTCTTTTTGATACAATGCCTCACCAGTGTTATACTCTCCTTTTTTTTCTCTGACTTGTTACACAGCAGATCTTAGTGAATTACAATGTTTGTTTGCAGCAGAATAAAGAGAGTGGTTTTTGTTTCGATCAAAGTATATCTGACTAGGGTTTAAGGCTGGGTATAAATACTTTGATGAAGGTCGAGGCTTGACAACCCAAGAGATTTGATTCTTGGAAAGAGATTGATTCTTTCCAAGAATAAGATAGCTGGCCGTTGCTTTCCCTTGATTTCCTTCCTTCAGCAGATGAAGACTTGCTCCTTGATTGTTGGTTATTCCGAAATTAGTCGCGTACCAATCTTTGCAGAATCTTCGATCTTCCGGGATGCTGGCCTTGATTCGTGCCTTAAGTTTAAGCTTGCTTGATTCTCTCCATCGCAGCTGGCCGTTACTCTTTGCTGATTGATTGGCTGATTGGATTCTTTCCTTAGTTATCTAGATTTGCTGATTGTATTGTAATCTTTGTTGATTGATTTCTTTCCTTAGGCATTAGGATTGACTCTAGCAGTCTTGTAGTATCTTCTTGATTCCTTGTAATTGATTTCCTGCATATGTATATTATTTGCATCATAAAAATTGGATCTAACACTCTATCATAGCTAATATGGTATTAGTGGGTATTTGGTAGTTTGTTTCTTTCAGATAGTGGTCTTATTTGATTTTCACATGCATTGGGTAACTTTAGAAACATTCTGAAGTCCTAATTTTGCCATAAAGGAAGTATTTGATGGGCTTTATATGGGGAAAAAGGGAAAGAATGTACTGGTTTAGTGTGAGGCCCTGGAATGGAGTAGAGAATGTCTGCATTCAAAAGTTGTATTAAGAATGTAGGCAAAGAGATCAAGAGGAAAGCTGAGACAATGGGTTTTTTAAAGCCTCTTCAGATGACAATTAAGTGTACCAAAAGGGAGTTTGCTAAGATTTTTGTTCTCTCTTTTCACTTTAACTGCGGAAGCCTCTAATGTTTCTTTTTTAAATGCAGTGAAGAAGAAGCATATGAGGAAACTAAAGAGGAAGCGCAGAAAGATGAGACAGAGATCAAAGTAGAGCAGGGTTCTAGTTTCTTGGATGAATCTGCTGCCCATTTCCTCTTGCTGTCTAGGTCTCTCGTAGCTCAAGAGATTGGTGGTTATCTATTGTTTGAAGTTGCATTAATTAATCTACTATGTTCTATGAAGGAGCTTAGTTTAGTTTAAGGCCAAGAAAATCTCTTGCAGCATCGACACTACCCCAAACTTGGTCATCTCCTTTAACTAAATTATCTCTTGTTAAAACAATTTGAAGATCATGTCCTTAAGGAGGTGAATATTGGATGATCTAAGCCTGGTTTCATGAAAGAGTTTGGCCTTGAAATAACACTTGGTTTCTTTAAATGAGTTTTCCCTTGACATAATATTTTATTTACCATCTAGTGAGATGGATTCTTGTTATTAGGAGTTGCCAATTTTCAGGAATCAAGAGATCAGTTTAGGATCCAAAGACAAGTATGTGCATTTCTAAGTCTTTTGTTTTGTTTTATTTTCCTCCAAAAGATGCTTTTTATTGTGTTGCATTAGTTAAAATAATGGCACATTGTTTGCTAACTAATATCAAGCTATCCTCTGTGCTGAGCTAAACGACCTCTTCCTGCAGGACCTAGACGATTTCTGTTTTGTAAAAACACTGGGCCGTGTCCAGACTGAAGAGGTAATCTGCTAAAAAATATTTGAGTTAATTATGAAGCCGGTAAGTATATATGCACAGAGAAATAAAAGATCTTGATATTTTTGGACTAATCTGTAGTAGAAGATTTCATCGGGTACGTTCTCATTCACTCCAACACATTGACAATTGATACCAAATCCCCGGCCTATATAAATTTATATACTACATTGCAAATAAGAAAGATTTCAGTTGTTAGTTTTTCACTCGTTAGTATAACTGTGATAAAGAACCGTGTTTTTATTCAATTATAGAAAGTTACATTCAACCATTCCTCATATTTGGATGATTATAACAGAAAACAAAAAATATTAAGTAGCAAATAAAGTCAAAGTACTTTAGATGTTTATTAATATATGAAAATTCATGTTAAAGGAAAAAAAATATTTATGTATAACAAATTTTTTTTTGGGCTAGAGGTTTAGAGCAAAGATTAATATTATGATGTCTACATGTTGATTTGGATGGTTCCCAAAAAGAGAAAGAAAAAAGTTGCTAACTTCTAACAAGATTAACCGTGTTAGACATTGTTAATATATCGAAATTTATGGTAAAGGAAAAAACTAACTTTCTCTCCATTTATGGATAATTAGAAATGAATTTTCTTGGTTTGGTGTTTAGCGCGGAGATAGATTTACCCATTTTATATCATTTTCATAAGTGCGTAGAGAACTGGCCTTACTAAATTCTCCTTAAAGCGGCTAACACTTCATACTTACATAGGTAATTTCTAAACGTGTCATCCCGTAGATACACTATTTGATATACCATGTATCAAATTTTATAAATCATTAAAAAGCCTTAATGCTTTATCATTGGTACTGGACATTGTCTCATCACGAGAAGGGACCAAATGTGATGACCCAAAAGGTCATCACTCGTTTTGAAAGTAAACTCTGTGTTCCGAGGCCTTAAAACCTCCTTTTTGTTGTACCTCGATTTGCGTGCGCAGTCCGGGCGTGTATCCCGAAAGCCATTATGTGACAATATGTGGAAAATAATGAATTTTGCCTTTAAAATGAACTTAGGTTGACCTCGGTCAACATTTTGGGTAAACGGACCCGGACCGTGATTTGACGGTCCTGGAGGGTCCGTAGGAAAATATGGGACTTGGGCGTATGCCCGGAATCGAATTTCGAGGTCCCAAGCCCAAGAAATAAATTTTTAAAGAAAATTATTTTCTAGAATATATATGAGTTTTTGGAAATGAAATATGTTTGAATTTGATGGTATCGGGCCTGTATTTTGGTTCCGGGGCCCGGTACAAGTTTGAAATAATAATTTGGTTGAATCTGTAAAATTTGATAAAGATCGGAATTGGTTTGGTATAAAACGGACATAAAGTTGAGAAATTGGAATTTTGGGTGTTCTTGGATGATTTCATGAAATTGGGGTTTAATTCATAGTTGTTGATGTTATTTCGATGATTTGATTGCACGAGCAAGTCCGTATGATGTTTTTAGGTTGGTGTGCATGTTTGGTTTGGAGCCCCGAGGGCTCGGGTGAGTTTTGGATAGGCCATAAAGTGGAATTGAACTTAGGAAGTTGCAGGTTTTCAGCTGGTATGTTGCAGGTCTGCAGGCTTCGCAAATGCGAATATCAACCTGAGCTGCCTTGGTCGCAAATGCGCCGTTTATATTGCAAATGCGATGTCGCATTTGCGAAAGGTCCCTCGCAGATGCGAAGGTGACCGGAATTGTACTGGGTCGCAAATGCGACAAAAGCTTCGCATTTGCGAAGTTAACAGTCTGAGGGGTTCGCAATTGCGAACCCTGGTCGCAATTGCGACATCTGCAACCTGCAAAATCATAACTTAGACGCATTTTCAACCATTTTTACAACTTTTTCAAAACTTAAACTCTCTTGGGCGATTTTCTAAAGAAAAGTTCTTCTCCAAACCGATTATAAGTCATTTCTAACTCGTTTTTATTAATCTTTAACATTTTTTCTCATGATTTCAGCTCAAAATCAAAGGTTTCATGGGGGAAACTGGGTGTTTCGGGTAGAACTTAGGTTTTTCAAATTTTGGGGATTTCGACCTCGATTTGAGGTCCGATTACAAAACAAATTATATATTTGAGTTCGTGGGTGAATGGGTAATCGATTTTTGGTTCGAACCTCGGGTTTTGACCATCTGGGCCCGGGGTCGATTTTTGACTTTTTGGGAAAAAAACTCTAGAAAATCTATTTTCATGCATTAGAATTGATTCATTTAGCATTTATTGATATAGTTAAGTAACTTGTAGCTAGATACGAGCGAATTGGTGGTGGAATCAAGAGGTAAAGCGGTAGTTGAGGCTTGAATTTTATTCGTGGCATCGAGGTAAGTGTTTGGTCTAACCTTAGCTTGAGGGATTAGGAGTTGTGTCTTATTTGCTATGTGTTAACTGTGGAGTATGACGTATAGGCATGGTGACGAGTATTTATACGTCGGTGTCAAGCATGCCCATGAGTCTTGTATTGTAATTGTTGTGACTCCGTCGTGGTTTATTCATGCTTAATATGATGATTTGTATTATTGTTCCCTTGCCGGGATGTTGTTGTTATATTATTGTTCCCTTGCTGGGATATTGTTGTTATATTATTGTTCCCTTGCCGGGATGTTATTGTTGTATTATTGTTCCCTTGCCGGGATTCTTCTATGACTAGTGAAGTTATTCGCGCTTCGCGCGACAATTAGAAAACCTAAATAATCTCACTTTAATAGAGTAATATTAGAAATATTTTGGTTTATAAATCCAAATAGATAATATTTCAAGTTTCAAACTATTTTATTAGTAACACTTAGGTTTATATTTTGCTATAATATCACTCGGGAGGAATTTGAGGAAAAAATTGATCTCTTTATATGCAGATAGCTACCAATTTCTAAGAAATTTCTTTATTTTTGTATAGTATTTAACTTTTTCCTTCCACTTGTGAGCTAAAATTTTAATGCTTTCACAAGTCCTTATTATTTAAAATCTAAAAAGAAGCGGTGTTGTATTGACAGCTAGAACACCGTACCGATTGGTCTGTCTATATATGACACTCTCATTTGATTAACATCTTGACTTGGCTCTTCTACATAAATTTAAGATGATTTATCAATTATATCTGGTGGCGACTTTCTTCTTTATTTTTCTTTTATTGGTATGAACAGAGCATTCTCTGCTTTCGGAAATGTTGTCAATGTTAAATTATAGACTAAAATGCTTGAATTAACGGAAAAAAATGCTTTAATCAACGGGGAAAAAATAGAATACTGAGCATTAGTCTCTCATCTAAAAGCAAGCCACTCAAGTTGGGTAAAAATTTGACTGCTACACCAAACTCCACCGATTAACCTCAGTTAATTGATTTTAATATGTGAAAACATGTATTAACTGAACATGATTAGGAGAGATAGATGTCATTTACCTATTACTTTGGTGAACACCCGGTGCACGTAAGCTTTTACCTAGTCACCCCCACAATTCTTCATTGCCTATTCTGGACAACCCAAATGTACAAACTTATTCCATACAACTCTAAAGAATTAACAACTACATAATGTAAGACAATGGAACTCAAGGAGACACTCTCTTTCGTAAGCTACAAACTTGCTAGTTTTGTAATTACGATACTTATAAACGACACATTGACCCATAGACAGCAGAAGATAGGAAACTATTATACTTGCATCCCCGTGTACCGGCGAAACTGTAGGATCTCCAAATTCACATTTCATAATATAAGGCGTGCTTTGTTATAATTATCTAAGTATTACGTTAGATATTTCAATCTAGCTTCTTCCTCTCGGTTCAACTAAAATATAGTTACTCGCAAAAATTACTTTCCTCTCCTCCACAACTTTTGGGTACACCAACGGAACGGCAGACTCCCAATCTTTTCCTCAAAAGCAAGCACTTTCTGCCCCGACAAATAGCAAGAAAAAATAATTTCTTACAAAAGTTAGTTCTTGTGAAATTTTACAAAAGCAAGTATAAATTCTATAATTTATGGAGATCACAGTATAGATAAGAGTATTACTTCCAAGAAGAGTAAAGTAGCGAAAAATGAAATAATCGATAACCTTGAAGTATTGAAAAAAGTTTTTAAAAAAAACTTCAAATGCACATCAGGGTTAATTAAGCTTGCTACCTCATTTTCAAAGTTATAAAAAGAGCGCTCTCTAATTCATAATTCCATAATCTTGGATTGCCAAAGCTTTTGAGCACCACCCATAAAAGCGATGATGTGAAGACATTAGGAATAAGTGATTGGAGCTTCACATTTCTGGTGGACAACCATGTCTTTCACTCAATTCCTTCTAGAAAGAGGAAATTCTTGCATTATCCATTTATGAACACATTTAATTGGAAACTGGTCATTGCACCACCCTACCAATGAAATAACAAAAAGGTACCAGAAAAAATAACATATGATAATAATTTAAAATTTGATATAAAAAGGAACAGAAGTTTCAAAGTTTAACTTTTGGGATTCTTAAAATAATTAATGTTAAAGAAAATATATACATATGAAAAAAATAAAACAAAAAGACACTTTTAGGAAAATGAAAGAAGAATCAGAAATAAAAAGAAGTAGAAAAAAATTAATGATAATACCAATTATTTATTCCTTTAACCTCAGCTTCCGTCTTCCTCTCAAGCCTGTCAACAACTTCTTCCCTTCTCAGATCATAAAACAAATTCCTCCTTAAGGATATGTTTTTCAATCAATATCAAAAACTGATTGCAAATGCAATATTGTATTTCATGAAATTTTACATCAACATTCTCTTAGCAATAAAAAGTTAAATAACCGACACTAAAAATCATGACATACCTTCCTCAGTTCCTTGTAAACTGACTTGGGCACAAAATTTCTTAACTTGGAGGCATCAAAATTCAGAGCTATTAAATTTTGTGGACCTTCTGAATTTGCACAACCTAGTTATCCACTCAGAAACATGCGAATGAAGAATATATTGAAAATAATCGTGAATCACCATTATAATATATTCAAAGTAAACAGAAAACAGCGCGAGTTCTTACCAACATTAGTGGTGACAAAGATGGAGTAGAATCCTTATGGAAGTAATAAGATGATTGTTTGAAGACATTCTCCATATATAAGATCAGATACCCTGCCCCTCTAAAACTGGAGAAACTGAAAGGCCAAAGGTTTTAAGCGTTTGATAAAAGTTTGAAACAGACACCTTTCTCCCTCTTTCCCAATTTATTAAGGAGTTACAGTTATAAAGCTAATTTTTTAATGTAATGGAGTAAATGGTTATTATATTAAAATGAGAGAAGAAAACCAAAAATATGAGATAAAAGATAAATGCATTCCCTGGCATGTGAGGCCTGCCACGTCAGTTGTCTATTGCCCAGCTTTATTAATATATATAGATTGGTGTTGATATATGAAATGGGAGCGGGTTGCACGTCTGCAATGGTAATATATGAAATGGGAGCGGGTTGCATGCCTGCAACGGTAATATATGAAATGGGAGCGGGTTGCACGCTTGCGACGAGATATATGAAATGGGAGCGGGTTGCACGTCTGCGACGAGATATATGAAATGGGAGCGGGTTGCACGCCTGCAACGAGATACATAAAATGGGAGCGGGTTGCACGCCTACAACGAGAAAGAAATGAAAGTGAATACCGTGTTTGTTTTTCTCATTATTGTTGGCAACTAAATTATGGGTTTCATTACATTCCTCTTTGGTATTTTGTTATTATCCGATACTCCCCGTAGCATGTCTCCCCCTCCCCATCTGTAACTGTGAATATCTGCTTTTATTTTCCGCTGTAGATGATTTAACTACACAGGTTTATTTGGTAATCTGGTCCTAGCCTCGTCACTACTTCGCCGAGGTTAGGCTAGGCACTTACCAGCACATGGGGTCGGTTGTGCTGATACTACACTTTGCACTGGGTTCAGATACTGATACCGGAGCGTTTGGACCGCAGTGAGGGTGCTGTCTTCAGTCCATTCAGGCGACCCGAAGTAGTCCTGTAGGCGTCCGCAGGCCTTGCCATCTCCTTCTATTTTTCTCTTCCTCTATGTATTTTTGAAACAGTTTGTGTTTATTTTTCGGACCTTTATTAATAGTACTCTTAGATAGTCTATGAAATTGTGACACCAGATCAGGGTAGCTTTTAGTTATGGAATTGTGTTGGTAATAATTAAATCATTACATTTCTTTTCTTCCGCTTATTTAATTTCGTTGTTTATATGATATTGTTCACCATTGTTGAAGGATTAAAACATAAGAAAAAGGTAAGTAATTGGAACAATTGGCTTGCCTAGCTTCCATTAGTAGGCGCCATCACGACCCATCCGGGTCGTGACAAGTTGGTATCGGAGCTCTAGGTTACTTAGGTCTCACAATTCACGGACAAGCTTAGTAGAGTCTTAGGGGTCGGTACGGAGACGTCTGTGTTTATCCCCCAGAGGCTACAGAGTTAGGAAAAACTTAACATCTATTCTTTCCTATCGTGCGGTTTGGTTTCTCAATGCTAATTGAATTTCTACTCTGTTCTTTCGCAGATGGCGAGAACACGCGCTTCCTCATCCACTGATCAGCAGCCCGAGACCCCAGCAGCAGCTCCCACAAAGGGTAGAAGGCGAGGGCGAGGCCGTGCTAGAGGCCGAGGCAGAGGCAGAGCTCAGCCCAAAGCAGCAGCACCAGTGGCGGAGCCTCAGGTTGAGTTTGACGAGGAGGTTCCGACCCAGGCAGTTCCGGTGGGCCCAACTCAGGTCCCAGAGGGGTTCATTGCTACCCCAGTACTCCAGGATGCTCTGGTCCGTCTAGTGCGCCTTATGGAGAGTGTCACCTGAGCAGGCTTGCTTCCTGTAGCACCAGCCGTCTCTCAGGGTGGATGAGGAACCTAGACTCCTGCTACCCGCACTCCGGAGCAGATGGCTCCCCAGTTTTAGACTCCAGCAGCTCAGCCAGTTGGAGCAGTTCAGCCGGGTGTGGTAGCTCAGACCGGTAATGGAGCAGCTATGTCTGCTGATGCCTTGTGGAGATTGGACAGGTTCACCAAGCTCTTCACTATCACTTTCAGCGGTTCATCTTCTGAGGATCCCCAGGATTATTTAGACAACTGTCATAAGGTTCTCAGGAACATGGTGATAGTGGAGACCAATGGGGTCGACTTTGTTGCTTTTCGACTATCTGGATCCGCCAAGACTTGGTGGAGAGATTATTGCTTGGCTAGGCCAGCTGGGTCACCAGCTCTGACTTGAGATCAGTTTTCTCAGCTATTCTTGGAGAAGTTTCTCCCTATCACTCAGAGAGAGATCTACCGGAGACAGTTTGAGCGTCTCCAGCAGGGTTCTATGACTGTTACCCAGTATGAGACGAGGTTTATTGATTTGGCCCGTCATGCTCTCCTTATACTTCCCACTGAGAGAGGGAGTGTGGAGGTTTATTGAGGGACTCATTCAGCATATTCGACTTCATATGGCCAAGGAGACGGGGAGTGAGATTTCCTTTCAGGATGCGACCAATGTGGCCAAGAGGGTTGAGATGGTTTTATCACAGGGGGGTGGTCAGGGGTCTGACAAGAGGCCTCGTCATTTAGGAAGGTTTAGTGGTGCCTCATCTAGAGGCAGAGATTCTTTTGGTAGAGGCCATCCTCCTAGGCATTTTCAGTCAGCACTTCAGGCTTCTCACGATGCCCCAGGTGGTCGTGGTTCTCACATGCAGCGTTCTGATCAGCAGTCCTATAGTGCATCGCCAGCTCCTATCAGTGTACCCCCACTTTAGAGTTTTCAGGGTCGTCAGCCCCAGCAGGCGAGGGCTTGTTTTAATTGTGGTGACACGAGGCATATTGCTAGATTTTGCCCTCGAGCACCGAGCGGTTCTCAGCACCAGGGTTCCCGTGCCATGGTTCAGGCACCGAGTGTTCCACCGCCCGCTCAGCCATCTAGAGGCGGAGGTAGAGGTGCTAGAGGTGGAGGTAGAGGTATTAGAGGTGGAGTTCAGGCCGCTAGAGGTGGAGGCCAGCCAATAGCAGACCGTCCCAGAGATGTAGTTTAGAGTGGTGGGGCCCAGCCCCGATGTTATGCTTCCAGCCAGGCCTGAGGCTGAGGCTTCCGATGCAGTTATCACAGGTACGGTTCTGGTTTGTAGTAGGGATGCTTCAGTGCTATTTGATCCAGGGTTTACATACTCTTATGTGTCATCTTATTTTGCACCGTATCTGGTCATGCCTAGTGATTCTTTGAGCGCTCCTATTTATGTGTCTACACCGGTGGCTGATTCTATTGTGGTAGATCATGTTCATCGTTCTTGTGTAGTTGCGATTGGGGATCTTGAGACCCGAGTAGATTTGTTACTATTGGATATGGTTGATTTTGATGTCATATTGGGGATGGACTGGTTATCACCTTACCACACTATCTTAGACTGTCATGCCAAGACTGTGACCCTGGCCTTACCGGGTTACCTTGTCTTGAGTGGAGAGGGACTCCTGGTCATTCAACCCGTAGTGTTATCTCATATATGAAGGCTCAACTTATGGTCGAGAAGAGGTGTTTGGCCTATTTGGTATATGTTCGTGATTCTAGTGCGGAGGTTCCCTCTATGGTTTCTGTGCCTATTGTTCGTGAGTTTCCTGAGGTTTTCCCTTCAGACCTGTCGGGAATGCCACCCGACAGGGATATTGACTTCTGCATTGATTTGGCTCTGAGCACTCAACCCATTTCTATTCCGCGTATCGTATGGCCCCGCCTGAGTTGAAAGAGTTGAAGGAGCAGTTGCAAGACTTGCTTGATAAGGGCTTTATTAGGCCTAGTGTCTCGCCTTGGGGTGCGGGTGTTGTTTGTTAAGAAGAAGGACGGATCGATGAGAATGTGTATAGATTACCGGCAATTGAACAAGGTCACAATAAAGAATAAGTACCCATTACCGCAGATTGATGATTTGTTTGACCAGCTTCAAGGTGCCCAAGTGTTTTCTAAGATCGACTTGAGATCTGGCTACCATCAGTTGAGGATTAGGGCATCTGATGACCCTAAGACAGCTTTCCGCACTCAGTACGGGCATTATGAGTTCTTGGTGATGTCATTCGGATTGACAAATGCCCCAGCAACTTTCATGGATTTGTTGAACCGAGTGTTCAGACCTTACTTGGATTCGTTCGTGATAGTCTTCACTGATGATTTTTTGATTTATTCCAGCAGCCGGGAGGAGCATGAGCAGCATCTGAGAGTGGTTCTTCAGACTCTGAGAGATAGTCAGCTATATGCTATGTTTTCGAAGTGTGAGTTCTGGTTGAGTTCAGTTGCATGCTTGGGTAACGTTGTTTCAGCAGAGGGTATTAAGGTGGATCCGAAGAAGATAAGGCAGTCAACAACTGGCCTCGACCCACATCAGCTACAAAGATCCGGAGTTTCTTGGGTTTGGCAGGCTATTACTGTCGATTTGTGGAGGGGTTTTCATCTATTGCAGCCCTGATGACCAGGTTGACCCAAAAGGGTGCCCAGTTCAGGTGGTCAGACGAATGTGAGGCGAGCTTTCAGAAGCTCAAGACAGCTTTGACTACGGCGCCGGTGTTGGTTTTGCCCACAGGTTTAGGGCCATATAGAGTTTATTGTGATGCATCTCGTATTGGACTTGGTGTGGTGTTGATGCAGGATGGCAAGGTCACTGCTTATGCTTCGCGTCGGTTAAAGATTCATGAGAAGAACTACCCAGTCCATGATTTGGAGTTAGCAGCCATTGTTCACGTGCTAAAGATTTGGAGGCACTATTTATATGGCATGTCATGTGAGGTGTTCACGGATCACAAGAGCTTGCAGTAGTTGTTCAAGTAGAAGGAGCTAAACTTGAGGCAGAGAAGGTGGTTGGAGCTATTGAAAGACTATGATGTCACCATCTTATGTCACCCGGGGAAGGCCAATATGGTGGCCGATGCTTTGAGTAGAAAGTCAGCCAGTATGGTAGTCTTGCATATATTTCGATCGGTGAGAGGCCGCTTGCTTTGGATGTTCAGGCTTTGGCCAATCAGTTCGTGAGGTTGGATGTCTTTGAGCCCAGCCGCGTGTTAGCTTGTACATTCGCTCGTTCTTCATTATTGGAGCGTATTCGAGATCATGATGATGCCCATTTGTGTGTTCTTAGGGACAGAGTACAGCACGGAGGTGCCAAGCAGGTTACGGTTGGAGATGATGGAGTTTTGAGGCTGCAGGGTCGAGTTTGTATGCCTAATGTGGATGGACTTCGAGAGTTGATTCTAGAGGAGGCCAATAGTTCCCGGTACTTTATTCATCCAGGCGCCGCTAAGATGTATTAGGATTTGCAGCAGCATTATTGGTGGAGGAGGATGAAGAAGGATATTGTTGCGTATGTGGCTCGGTGTTTGAATTGTTAGCAGGTAAAGTACGAGCATCAGAGACGCGGTGGTTTGTTTCATAGGATTGAGCTTCCCGAGTAGAAGTGGGAGCGTATCACTATGGACTTTGTTGTTGGACTCCCATGGACTCAGAGGAAGTTCGATGTAGTGTGGGTTATTGTTGATAGGCTGACTAAGTCAGAGCATTTCATTCCTGTAGCAGTCTCCTATTCTTCTGAGAGGTTAGCTGAGATATATATCCGGGAGATTGTTCGTCTTCATGGTGTGCCCGTGTCTATCATTTCTGATCGAAATACGCAGTTCACCTCACATTGCTGGAGGGCAGTTCAGCGTGAGTTGGGCACACGGGTCGAGTTGAGCACAGCATTTTATCCTCAGACAGACGGGCAGTCCGAGCGTACTATTTAGATTTTGGAGGATATGATCCGAGCTTGTGTTATTGATTTTGGAGGCTCGTGGGATCAGTTTTTGCCTTTAGCGGAGTTTGCCTGCAACAACAGTTACCAGTCGAGCATTCAGATGGCTCCTTATGAGGCTTTATATGGTAGGCGGTTTCGGTCGCCGGTTGGGTGGTTTGAGCCGGGAGAGGCTCGATTGTTGGGTACGGATCTAGTACAGGATGCCTTGGACAAGGTCAGGATCATTCAGGATAGGCTTCGTACAGCTCAATCCAGGCAAAAGAGTTATGCCGACCGTAAGGTTCGTGATGTGGCATTCATGCTCAGCGAGCGGGTGTTGCTTCGGGTGTCGCCTATGAAGGGTGTGTTGAGATTTGGTAAGAGGGGCAAGCTTAGCCCTAGGTTCATTGACCCGTTTGATATTCTTGATCGAGTGGGGGAGGTGGCTTACAGACTTGCGTTGCCGCCGAGTTTATCAGGCGTGCATCCAGTGTTTCACGTGTCCATGCTTCGGAAGTATCACGACGATCCATCCCACGTGTTAGACTTCAGCACTGTCCAGTTGGACAAGGACTTGTCCTATGAGGAGGAGTTGGTAGCCATTCTAGACCGGCAGGTTCGTAAGTTGCGATCGAAGAGTTTCCCTTCTGTTCGTGCTCAGTGGAGAGGTCGGCCTGCTGAGGCATCGACCTGGGAGTCCGAGTCCGATATGCAAAGCCGATATCCCCATCATTTCCCCGACTCAGGTACTTCATTTCTATGTCTATTCGAGTACGAACGGTTGTTTGAGAGGTGGACGATGTGATGACCCAAAAGATCATCACTCGTTTTGAAAGTAAATTTGTGTTCCAAGGCCTTAAAACCTCCTTTCTGTTTCACCTCTATTTGCATGCGCAGTCCGGGCGTGTATCCGGGAAGCCATATGTGACAATCTGTGAAAAATAATGAACTTTGCCTATAAAATGAATTTAGGTTGACTCCGGTCAATATTTTGGGTAAACGGACCCAGACCCGTGATTTGACGGTCCCGGGGGGTCCGTAGGAAAATATGGGACTTGGGCGTATGCTCGGAACCGAATTCCGAGGTCCCAAGCCCGAGAAATGAATTTTTAAAAAAAATTATTATCTGGAATATATATGAGTTTTTGGAAATGAAATATGTTTGAATTTGATGGTATCGGGACCGTATTTTTGTTCTGGAGCCCGGTACAAGTTTGAAGTAATAATTTGGTTGAATATGTAAAATTTGGTGAAGATCGGAATTGGTTTGGTATAAAACAGACTTAAAGTTGAGAAATTGGAATTTTGGGTGTTCTTGGATGATTTCCTGAATTTGGGGTTCAATTCATAGCTGTTGATGTTATTTCGATGATTTGATTGCACGAGCAAGTCCGTATGATGTTTTTAGGTTGGTGTGCATGTTTGGTTTGGAGCCCCGAGGACTCGAGTGAGTTTTGGATAGGCCACGAAGTGGAATTGAACTTAGAAAGTTGCAGGTTTTCAGCTGGCACAAATGTGAGCTCGCAAATGCGAATATCGACCTGGGCTGCCTTGGTCGCAAATGCGACGTTTATATCGCAAATGCGAAGTTGCATTTGCGAAAGGTCCCTCGCAAATGTGAAGATGACCGGAATTGTACTGGGTCGCAAATGCGACAAAAGCTTCGTATTTGCGAAGTTAACAGTCTGAGGGGTTCGCAATTGCAAACCCTACTCGCAATTGCGACATCTACAACCTGCAAAATCATAACTTAGACGCATGTTCAACCATTTTTAAAACTTTTTCAAAACCTAAACTCTCTTGGGCGATTTTCTAAGGAAAAGTTCTTCTCCAAACCGATTGTAAGTCATTTCTAACTCGTTTTCATTAATCTTTAGCATCTTTTCTCATGATTTCAACTCATCAAAGGTTTTCATGGGGAAAATTGGGTGTTTTGGGTAGAACTTAGGTTTTTCAAATTTTGGGGATTTGGACCTTGATTTTGAGGTCCGATTTTAAAACAAGTTATATATTTGAGTTCGTGGGTGAATGGATAATCGGGTTTTGGTTCGAACCTCGGGTTTTGTCCATGTGGGCTTGGGGTCGATTTTTGGCTTTTTGGGAAAAAAATCTAGAAAATCTATTTTCATACGTTAGAATTAATTCATTTAGCATTTATTGATATAGTTAAGTAACTTGTGGCTAGATATGAGCGAATTGGTGGTGGAATCAAGAGGTAAAGTGGTAGTTGAGGCTTGAATTGTGTTCGTGGCATCGAGGTAAGTGTTTGGTCTAACCTTAGCTTGAGGAATTAGGAGTTGTGTCCTATTTGCTATGTGTTAACTGGGGAGTATGACGTATAGGCATGGTGACGAGTATCTATACGTTGGTGTCAAGCATGCCCGTGAGTATTGTATTGTAATTGGTGTGACTCCATCGTGGTTTATTCATGCTTAATATGATGATTTGTATTATTGTTCCCTTGCCGGGATGTTGTTGTTATATTATTGTTCCCTTGCCAGGATGTTGTTATTATATTATTGTTCCCTTGCCGGGATGTTGTTGTTATATTATTGTTCCCTTGCCGCGATGTGGTTGTTGTATTATTGTTCCCTTGCCGGGATTCTCCTATGATTGGTGTTGATATATGAAATGGGAGCGGGTTGCACGCCTGCAACGGTAATATATGAAATGGGAGCGGGTTGCACGCCTGCAACGATAATATATGAAATGGGAGCGGGTTGCATGCCTGCAACGGTAATATATGAAATGGGAGCAGGTTGCACTCCTGCAACAGTAATATATGAAATGGGAGCCGGTTGCACGCCTGCAACGGTAATATATGAAATGGGAGCGGGTTGCACGCCTGCAACGAGATATATGAAATGGGAGCGGGTTGAACGCCTGCAACGAGATATAGTGGCAACGAATTTTTTCAACCCGACATCTTCAGTTTTGTATTTCTTTTCAAGCGCAGCCCACAATTCTTTTGACGTCTCCACACCACTGTAGACGTTATACAGATCGTCCTCCAGTCCACTAAGAATATAATTCTTGCACAGAAAATCAGAATGCTTCCACGCCTCAATCACGAGAAAGCGTTCATTCTCTAGAGTTTCATCAGGCAGAACAAGAACATCTTCCTTAATGAACTTCTGTAGACTTAAAGTAGTCAAGTAGAAGAACATCTTCTGCTGCCACTGCTTGAAATCAATCCCGAAAAATTTTTCGGGTTTTTCCGCCGGTGCCAACACCGGTGTTCGTCTTGTCATGCATTGGCAGTCACTATCGGAACAGCCTGTTCCCGTTGTCATTAGTCATTTCTATAAAAGAATGACACAAAAAAATGTTAAAATCACGTAAATTTTAATCTTCAACAGAGTAGAAAACCACAAAGGTTTTAATCTCCAGAACAGTGGATATAACACAAATACAGAAAATAAATTAAATTCCTTAAGCTTGTTAGTGTACTGTATTTGTAAAATCATTCTGGAGAAAATAAAATAATATATAAACAGAAATATAAACGAAACTGAAGTTAATCCGAGCCCACTGAATTCACAGTATTTCTTTAAGGAATTTAACCCCCTCCTAGTACCCAAGGTTGTCGATGATTTGCTCCCAGGATAAAACAAATTACAACTGGTGTAGTGGTACTTCAAACCCTAGTGTTTCAGCGAACGCAAAGTTCGGTAGCAAATCACACTAACTGTTGCTTTCTTTGAAGTTAAAACAATGCAGAAGAAAGGAGGGGAACTCAGAAAATCGTATTGAAAATCTGAGAGAATGGACTGGTATTTATAGCCAATGTTGAGCTCAAAACAGAAGAGGTGCAACTCTTCAAAATGACTGTTTATGTAAAACGGCCATGACATAAATGGCTATTTACGCAATAATAAACCGGGAATTGAAGAGCGAGGTTAATTTTCCGTTACAAAATCGAAATATTGAAAACGGATAACGGAAAAAATGTTCAATATTTTCCTTGAATTTAATATTAATATTCCGTTGGATTATTGTTAATATTTGATATTGACAAGTAAATTTGGTCCAAACAATTAATCAATCAATCGATCATTTGACCAAATCCAAATCCAAATCCGAATCCGAAGCCGAGCCGAAACCAAGCCGAGCGAGCAACGACGACGATGGCGCGAGGATTGCCTTCTTCTTAACTCTTTAAGATCTAGAAGAAGTGCAATTGTATATATACCCATCAAAAACCTTTTCTCTTCCAATATGGGACAATGTCCCTTTGTCAACGAGGGAATCTCAAACTCAAATATTTCATTTTCCCTCCATTTTCCACTCACCCTCTTTTAAGCCTAATTTAGCTTAAAACCTCAACAATTTATCCTTAACCTACGAACTCACATATTCACTTAAGTGCGGATTACTCGGTTATTCTCATTTGGAAAATGTGGTTATATTGAAATTTGGCTGAAAAGTGATTACTGGAATAAAATTTCTCTATTTTACTTATGTAAAATCTAAACTTGTCAGGCCATGGCTTCATGGACAGGAAAATCAGCAGCATATATGCTTTTGATCCTTAATGTCTTTCTTTACTTCATTGTTCGTGTGATTACTTCTTGGGCTGGCAATCATACCATAGTAAGCATTGCTATTTTTTCTATTCAATTTGAGGCAATAATTCAACTTTTCAGGCTAAGTTTAGTAAAGCTGAGAAGAATGTGAAAGAGTTGAGCAATTGAAAGAGTGGCTCTCGCTGAAAACGATATGAAACGTGGCATGTTCGAGCTTCAATGCTTATTTTCTTCATTCATATACTCAAAGCGTAAGACTTCCTGTATCGTCATTTTTGCATTACAAGTTATGTGAACACTTTTTGGTTACAAGGATAATTCTCAAGTGTGTTCTCTTGTTCTGCTTACTCTTGACGGGGTGCCTCACTTGATGATACACATTTTCCAAATTTTATGGGTATCGCATCAATAATGTTGTAATTGCTACTTATGGTTGACTGGATTGTAGATTCTTTTTATGTCCTCTTTTGTAGATATTGCACCATCCTACCATTTTGACTGATATATCAAAAAGTTGCTGCCCTATGATAGTCCAATTTCTTATCTACATATGGAACACTATTCCTTTGGCAACAGAACATTTAAAAAAAAAAAACAAATAGAATGCTTAATATGTTGGGCCGTGCGATAGCATGGGCAATCTTCATCTACTATTATATACAATAATGATTATTTCGGGTAAAAAAAGAACTACAAAAAAATGAGTTAAAATCTAACACAAGTACACGCAAGATATACTTTTTTCCTAATAATTTCTTGTTCTATTCTATTAACATTTAACACCAACTACTAATAATTTCTAATTCTAAACCTTCTTTCTATGTGGTGAATCACCCGATTGAAAAAATTGTAAGCGATCATAGTAAGAAATTTTCGATACTCTGATTCTTCGTTTTAAATCAATAAATATTTATCTAAATATTCATCTAAAAAGCTGAAACGATCATCTACAAATTCATAGAAGTAAATATTTAACCGTGATAATAATCAAACTGTAAACTTAAGCACCATAACTAAGTCCTAATTTTTTTCATGACTCAAATCTCAACGGAATTGTAATGGCACCTAACTCAACTCGTTAGGCAAGCCAATCAATATAAACATAACTCAAATTGTACATCACCAATTAAATAATAAAATAAGAATACAAAATTTTGCAAAAGCTACCCTAAAAACCGGTGATACAAGTCATGAGCGACTAAGAATAGGAATGCAACGATGATATGAAGTATATACATCATCTGTTTGAATATATATAAACAGAAATATAATATCCTAATTAAGCTACCATAAATAAATGATAGCTAATTAATAACTGGAATGTTGATGTCTTCAATACTCATCCTCGAACTTCGCAATTGCTTAGTTCTAAAATTTGCACCCATGGTGCAGAAGTTTAGTTTATGTAAAATTTACCTCATGAACTCAGTAAGTATTAACGGTAACCTCAACGAAGTAGTGGCGAGGTTTAGTCAAAAGGTACTCAAGCTCATAGGCATGTACAATAATAGAAAAACAGCCAACGAACAACAAATGACAATAACAAGTTACACAATCAAAGATGAAGGTAATAAGCATTCTTTTCCAAAAAGAACTAGGTCAAACACAAATATAAATGAACCAAATCTGCATATAAAGGAGATGCGCACAAAGGATATATGCACCAAGTAGCATTAACTTGAGTACTTCTAGTGTCTATGCATGATAAAGACCTAATTTCACATTAATTCCCATAGGAATGCTCCTACATGAGTCTAAAATATCTACTCATGATGAAGACTCAATATTTACATCAATTTTATACCCTTCAAGTATCCGACAGTCCACTAACAAATCTCATACATATCTAAAATGCATGGATGTGCATATGAAGATAATATGCGTGTATATTGCTACTTGAGTCTAAATTTCATGATAAATACTCGGACTTAGAACAACTAGTACTCCCAATGCCCCAATACTGTCACGACCTGATTTTTAGCCAAGTCGTAACCGACACTCGATGTCTTAACTTGACTGAATCTTGGCTTCCTTATTCTATTTTATTTCTGTTATGCAATGCATCTTAACACAATTCGATATGATTTAAAGTAAATACTTTTCTGAATCTTCAAATGAAATAATATTTTGAAAAGAAATTCATTATGTTATCTTAAATACATTGAAAAACAACTGTAATATGAAGTGTGTTACTTCTCGCATTTTCATACGTTAAAGTTTCGTCTTCAGTTAATTAACAGAGACTCGGGGATGAGATTATCTTGAGGTTAGCATATTTATGCTATTTATAACAAGCGATAAGTAAGTGCCATGGAGGATAAAGGTTACACGAATTAAAGAAAACGAGTTTCGTTAAGGTTGTCCATTTGGGATAAAATACGGTCCGAGCTATAATACCTGATATTTATGGAGTAGTACCATACAAGGTACCATATGACCGTGATATTATGATGTATAACGTATATTAAAAATGAGTAGAATTTTAAGTAATTTGAGACAATTCTTAATTATGCGGATAATTGGTTAATTACAAGGTAACGGGACATTACCTAATTACCCAATAAGTGTGTTGGCTCAAGAACAGGTGAAGTTTTGAAGATTGACAAAAGAACTCAGTCATGGACCAGGTCCATCTTGTGAAGCACAGTCATGATCAACCTATACATGTGAGATGCACGTGACTGAGATAAATCTAACTAATCAAGAAGCAATATCTCCTGATCTGATCGAAAATGTTGCATATTGGATAAAGAGAGAAAGACTCCTTACATGAAGAGAACACAGTTTAGGAAGAAAATAGTGTTAGAGTTTGAGATCACTATGAACTCTTCTACGATAGAAGAGTAGTAATTGAATTCTAGTCAAACTCTGATTACTAACCCATTAAATATCAGTGCTATTCTCTTTTACAGGTAATGCACATATGCAGAAGTTAAAACTTAAATTGAGAGAATGTCACAACCCCAGTTCGCCCACCGTGAACATGTCGTGATGACGCCTAGTCTCTACAACTAGGTAAGCCTAATAATGCGGAAACATAACTAACTTGCGGAATAATAGCCAAGACTGAACAATTTAAAGGAGAACTGTATATAAAATGCCGCCCGGCATATACAACTCAACATCACTACATCCTACATTACTATCCCAAAACCCGGAAACTCACGGGAACACAAGCTAAAGAGGAATACAGTAAAGTGCTCAAATCTCCAGAAATGTCTACATCAATAGTATGATAGAAGGGCTAACACTACAGATAGAATAAAGAAGGAGACTCTTCGGTCTGCGGACGCGGCAGATGCATCTCGAAGTCTCCGAAATGCTCCCTGCCTCAAGGATGATACGCCTGGGTAGAAGTACCTGGATCTGCACATGAAAAACATGCGCAGAAAGGGCATGAGTACACCACAGCGTATGGCTGTCCAACGGGACGGGCCGACCCGTCCCGTCCCGCGTCCCGTCCCGGTCCCGTCCCGTCCCGTCCCGCTTCAAGTTAAATGGGATGGGCCAATGTCTGGCGGGACACGGGATGGGACGGGACGGCCATTTCGTCCCGTTTGTCCCGTCCCGTTTCGTCCCGTCCCATCCCGTCCCGTCCCGCGTCCCGCCAGTTTTTTTTTTTTTTTTTAAAACTATCCGTTGGGCAACGGCTTAAATGGCAAAAATAGCCGTTGCCAACGGTCCAAACAGCCCCTACACCCCCCAAAACACCCCCTACCCCCCCCTCCCCCCCCAAACTTTTAATATAACCCCTAAGTTTATTAAATTATACTTTGGCCCTATTTTCTACTATAAATACCCCCCATTCTTCTTCATTTTTTCCCACAAAAAATCAATCTTCTCTCTCAAATCTCTTACATTCTAATATTCTATTCTATATTATTCTCTCAATTTTGTTACTATCAAGTATCAAGTATCAAGTATCAACTATCAAGTGTCAAGTGATATCTTTCAAGTTTCAACTTTCAAGTATTTGGGCAAATTTTTTGGAGCAACTTTCAAGCTTCAAATTAATTCGTCAAGTATTTGGAGCAATATTTCGGGCAATTTCTTCAAGTTTCAATATTTAATCACGGTGCACTCGTTCCATCTCCTAATTTTAATATATAATTTTTGCGTATCATTTTAGTGCTTAATTTTTGTGTTTACTTTACGTGTTATATTTCGTATTTCATTTGTGTGTTTAATATTTGTGTTAGCTTTTTTAATTTAGTTTCGTATTTAAATTATGGCACCTAAAAATGTATTTGGTATTTTTAAAAAAGTAAAAAAAGTAGTAAAGGTGAAAGTAGTAGTAATCCTAATCCTAACCCTTCTCCTAGACCCCCTAGAGTTAGAAAGCATATTGATGAAATGACTCATGTTGATGAAACTTCATTTTGCCAACCCCCCACATTTTATGATGTTCATGTCGGAGAACAATTAGATCATGAAACTTTACAAAGACAATTTGGCAATGATATTTTTTTTGATGAAGAAAATGAGGATGAAGAATTAGATGAGGAAGAAGAATTAGATGAAACACCCACTAGTCCCGCAACATAAGCTCCAACTCAGAGTCAATCTCAGTCTAGAGCTTTACCCCCTGTACCCCCTGTATGGGGTAAGCCTAAGGTTGAACGTCCCAAAATATCACTTGTATGGAAATTTTTTAAACATGATAAAGTCAATCATCGTGCTATCTGTGAAAAATGTAAGCAACAATTTGCACACTCAGTAAGTGGTGGGACGGGGGGTTTAACTAGACACTTAAGAAGTGCTCACAAAGATTTATGGATACAAGCTAACATAGAAGCCGGAAAAATTATAGATCCTACCATCAGTTCTGGCACTCCTAGTGGATCTGGTTCTAATCAAATTCAACAACAATTTGACCCTGCTTCTGGTCATATTTTACGCAAATATAACAAAGATAGAGATCGTGAGAACTTAGCAAAAATGGTGGCTGTCTGTGGCTTACCTTTTACTTTTCCTTCTCACCCTGCTTTTGTGCATTATATACAAGAAACTTATAACCCTGCTTTTCAAGGTTTTCCTAAGACCACGGTTAGAAATGATGTTTTTAAATTTCAAACTGAATATCTTCAGTATATTCGTTGTGTATTTTTTCACTTGGATTGTAAAGTGTCTATCACATCTGATATAGGTCGTAGTCCTAATGGTTGTGATTATTTAACTGTTACATGTCATTGGGTTGATCATCACTGGAACTTGCAAAAACGTATTATTGGTTATAAATTTGTTGATTCAAAACACACTAGAGCATATATTGCAACTACTGTTATACAAATACTTGATTTTTATGGACTCGTTAACAAAGTTCTAACTATCACCTTAGATAATGCTTCTGCTAACACAACCGCGGCAAATAGCTTAAAATCTAGACTTTGTCCAATTAATCCAATAATTTTTCATGTTAGATGTGCATGCCATATTTTTAACTTGGTTGTAAAAGATGGTTTTAATTTATTTTCTAATGCTTGTAGTAAAATACAACATGCTTGTGGCTATATTTTTCGTGCTCATAAACAAAGTAGAATTCGTGAATTTGCTCAACAATGTGCTAGTGCTGGCCTTCCAATTAGAAAAGTTCCAAAAGATGTTTGTACTAGGTGAAATTCTACTTATGAAATGCTTACAGTTGCTTATGATTATCGGGTGCCCATCCAAAAGGTATTTAATATGCATAATGCTTACCCTGTTGATCAAATTGTTGATTCTGATTGGGATGAGATCAGAGAGCTTACTAAATTTTTAGAAAAATTTTATTATGCTACAAAATAATTTTCTAGTATATATTATCCTACTATTACACAAAAATTATGGTATATTTGTGGAATTTCTGTTGTATTTGGTAAGTATAAAAAAAATTCAACTTATGCACCTGCCATTAAAGAAATGATTTTAAAATTTAAAAAGTATTTTTTCCCTATTCCCGAAGTTTATTTAATTTCTACTCTACTTAACCCATCTTTAAAACTAAGAGGTGCAAAGGGACTTGTTCGTAAAATTTATGAGAATTTAGAAATTCAAGAAAATGAACAACCATCTCTCGAAAACTGCCAAGCTAGCATATATTCTTATGCTAGATCAATGTTTGATAAATATAAATCTATGGATACAACTAGTACTGAAACTGCTCCTTCTACTTCTAAGTCTGGAGCAGAAGTTTTATGGGAAGATATGGATGGTATAACATGTTTTGATTCCTCTATTGATGATGAACTTGATTCTTATCTTAATCAAGGATTGGAAAATATTAAAGACGAAGAAGGCAAGGAACAACTTTTGTCATGGTGGAGGGAGCGTGGCAAGGCTTTTCCAACACTTTCAATTATGGCCCGAGATATCCTGGCTATTCAAGCATTATCAGTAGCATCGGAGAGTGCTTTTAGCGCGGCAAGATTTAAAATTGGAGATTATAGATATTCATTAGCGGAGGACAGTCTAAAGATTTCCGTCTTATTCAGAGATTGGATTAATTCAGAAAGAAGAAATCTTGGTTTTGAAAAACTAACCACTAGGGAAGAAGAAGAATACAATGAGATACTTACCACTGGGAGCGATGACGGCATGGAGCTCATGGAACATCAATCAACATTGCCAATTCCAGTGGAACCAATTTTGATCCGTTAACCACTCGGAATCCACCCGAGGCCCCCGGGACCCCAACAAATCATACCAACTAATCCCAAAACACATTACGGACTTGCTCGAGGCCTCAAATCATATCAAACAACGCTAATACCACGAATCGACCTCCAATCCATGCTTTATGAACTTTAGAATTTCAAACTTCTACTTTCGATGTTTAAACCTATCAAATCACGTCCGATTGACTTCAAATTTTGCACACAAGTCATATTCNATAAGTCAAAAATCTAGCCATTGCAAACTTTAAAAACATAGTAATTTTCAAAAAACTAGACGTTTTTTTATTAAAAAAAATACACTTAAGGCCCACGAACCCGTCCCGTCCCGTCCCGTCCCGTCCCATCCCGTTTGTTAGCGGGACGGGATGGGACGACCGTTTCGTCCCGTTTGTCCCGTCCCGTTTCGTCCCATCCCGCCACCGTCCCGCTTAAATGTCGTCCCGTCCCGTCCCGTCCCGTTAATTTCGTCCCGTCCCGTCCCGTCCCGTTAATTTCGTCCCGTCCCGTCCCGTCCCGTCCCGTTGGACAGCCATACCACAGCGGTACTCAGTAAGTGCCAAGCCTAACCTCGGTGGGGTAGTGACGAGGAAGGTCAGGGCCCTACTGAGGTTAAACAAGATATAGGTTTAACAGTGTGAAATGATAGTGTAATTAAATAACATATGATATAAAGGACAACAACAACTATTACAAAGGCAAGCAAACACAGTAAAAGAACATAACTCAGCTCCGGAATAACAACCGGGGATCCCCCAGGATACCGTCCTGTAGTCCCCAAATATAAATATCATGTCCAGTGGATCTCCCGGGTGCAGTCCCGTAGTCCAACTCACAAAGTGCAGGGGGATCTCCCGGAATTCCAATTCCGTAGTCCCAAAATAAACATACAGGGGAGCTCCCGGGATACCGTCCCGTAGTCCCAAAATAAAGTGCAGGGGGATCTCCCGGAATACCGTTCCTAAGTGCCAAAGTAAATACACAGCAACAACAGAACACAATCCAATAAATTTCATATCAAAGTAAAGTAGGTAATCCTAGCCTAGCATGGTTCACGTAGTACAATTAAGGCAGTTAGGACAGGTAAAGCAATTTAGTCAAGTAGACATGCTTCTCTAAGCTACAACAGGTTTAATATCAAACAGTATAAGCAAGGAAATGAGGAACACAATTCAAGGCTATTTTTAAAGAAAAACCGGATTTCCAACAATTTAGCACAAGTGCGCGCTCGTCACCTCACGCACGAGGCATTTTCAATTACCAAAATATCAATCCTAAGGGGAAAAGTCCCCACACAAGGTTAGACAAGCCACTTACCTCGAACCGGCTCCAAATCAACTAGAAGCCACGCCTTTGCCACGAGTATCTGACTCCAAATGGCTCAAATCTATTCAATCCAATTACATATTGTAAATAACATCTCATGCAACTGATTCTACAATTTAATTCAAAGCTAATACGCAAAATTATGCAAAATGACCAAAACGCCCCTCAGGCCAACGTCTGGGAATCGGATGAATTTGACATTTTCAGAACCCTCGTACTCTCACAAGTCTAACCATATAAAAATCTCTCAAATCGGAGGTCAAACACCCACTCCAAACTCAATAATTCAGTCTAAGAAGTTTCTTCGAATTTTTCCCCAATTTTTGATCCCCAATCCGAATTTAAATGATAAAATTAACTATAGATTGATGGAATATAACTAGAAAGGATTAAAGAAACGTTACCCAATGATCTCCTCTTCAAATCCCTCTCAAAATCGCCCTCTCCCGAGCTCCAATTCGATTTTTCTAACTTTTGAAACTAAACCCTCGAAATCAATATTTCTGACCAGTGAAATCCGCATCTGCGGTCAAGGGACTGCATTTGCGGTCCCGCTTCTGCGGACCATTTGTCGCATCTGCGACTTTCATTAAGAGGGCCAGGAGCCGCATCTGCGGTTCTTCTTCCGAGATGCGAAACCGCTTCTACGATGAAATTTCCGCATCTGCGGAACCTGAAGGACACCCAAAAATCCGCATCTGTGGTACCACTAGCCGCATCCACGGAGCCGCATCTGCGACCCCCAAACCGGAGATGCGAAAATATCAGAAGCAGCAAAGTCTGCAATCTCTCAACTTCAAAAATCTTTCCGTCAACCATCTGATATCATCCCGAGGCCCCCAGGACCTCAACCAAAAGCACCAACAACACCTAATACCTCATTCAAACTTGTACCAATCCATAAACCATCTAAACCAACATCGAAAACTTGAATTAATCAAGGATTTAAGCCTAAGAATTCCAAATTTCCTCAAAATACGCTTTCGATCAAAAACCTAACCAAACCACTTCCGAATGACCCGAAATTTTTCGCACACATCACAAATGATATAACGGAACTACTGCAACTCTCGAAATTTCATTCCGACCCTCGGATCAAAATCTCACTATCGAACCGGAAACTTTACAAATTCAACCTTCGGCATTTCAAGCCTAAATTCTCTACGGACCTCCAAAACACATTCTGAACACGCTCCCAACCCCAAAATCACCTAACGAAGCTAACGGAACCATCGGATTTCCGTTCCGAGGCCGTCTTCACAGTGTTCTGGATATGGACCATTTTCCAACACTTAGGCTCTCATTTAGAGACTAAGTGTCCCAAAACTCTCCGAAACTCAAAACCGAACATCCCGGCAAATCAAAGTAGCAGAAATAAACTTGGGAAAAGCAGTTAATAGGGTATCGGGGCGTAAATTCCAAAAACGACCGGCCAGGTCGTTACATCCTCCCACACTTAAACATTCGTTCGTCCTCGAACGAGCACAAATACATACCTGAAGTAGTGAAAAGATGAGGGTACTGGCTACGCATATCCTGCTCGGTCTCCCAGGTCGCCTCCTCGACCGGCTGACCCCGCACTAAACCTTCACGGATGCAATGTTTTTGACCTCAGCTTCCTGACCTGCCTGTCCAATATTGCCACTGGCTCCTCAACATAGGATAGATCCTTCTCCAACTGGACTGAGCTGAAATCCAACACGTGCGACGGATCACCGTGATACCTCCGGAGCATCGAAACATGAAATACCGGATGAACCCCTGCCAGGCTGGGAGGTAAGGAAAGCTCATAGGCAACCTCCCCAACTCGCCTCAATATCTNATAACATCTCAAGCAACTGATTCTACGATTTAATTCAAAGCTAAGACGCGAAATTATGTAAAATGACCAAAACGTCCCTCAGGCCAACGTCTCGAAATCGGATGAAATTATATATATATATATACATATATATATATATATATATATATATATATATATATATATATATATATATATATATATATATATAGAACCCTCGTACTCTCACGAGTCTAACCATATAAAAATCTCTCAAATCGAAGGTCAAACACCCACTCAAAACTCAATAATTTGGTCTAGGAAGTATTACCAATTTTTCATTCAAAATCCGAAATTAAAGGAAGAATTCATGATTAGATTAGTGGCTTATAAGCAAAAAGGAGTATAGAATCGTTACCCAATCGTTGTCCCTGAAAAACCCTCGAAATCTCCCTCAAATCCGAGCTCCCAAGCTTGTGTTTTGATAAAAATGGCTAACCCTCGGTTTTTGAAAGTTTATAACTTCCCAGACATTTTGTTCTATGCGATCGCAAGAGGAGGAATGCGATCGCGAAGAGTAAATTTTAAAGGCTCAGAAAATAGCCTATGCGAAAGCAGCCCAAGCCATGCGATCGCAGAAGAGAGAGGAACAGACCTATGCGATCGCGAACCAGCTAATGCGATCGCGTAGAACAAAAATCATCACCCTCCGAAATTACACTATGTGATCGCGGAGGGTAAGCTGCGATCGCAGAGAAGGAAAACCTGTAGCAGAACTGAAGAGAAAATCTGCAACTCTTTTCAACACAAAAATGCCACGTTGAGCATCCGAAACACACCCGAGGCCCCCGGGACCTCAACCAAAACTACGGCATATCCCATAACATCATTCAAACTTGCACCAATCCTTAAACCACCTAAAACAACGTCGAAAACTCGAATTAATCAAGGATTTAAGCCTAAGAACTTCAAATTTCCTCAAAATACGCTTTCGATCAAAAACCTAACCAAAACACGTGCGAATGACCTGAAATTTTTCACACACATCCCAAATGGCATGACGGAACTACTGCAACTTCCGGAATTCCATTCCGACCCTCGGATCAAAATCTCACTATCGGACCGAAAACTTCAAAAATTCAATCTTCGGCATTTCAAGCCTAAATTAGCTACGGACCTCCAAAATACATTCCGAACACGATCCCAAACCCGAAATCACCTAACGGAGCTAACGGAACCATCAGATTTCCATTCCGAGGCCGTCTTCACACTGTTCCGACTATGGTTAGTTTTCCAACACTTAAGCTCTCATTTAGGGACTAAGTGCCCCAAAACTCTCTGAACCTCAAGACCGAACATCCCGGCAAATCAAAATAGTAGAATTAAACTTGGGGAAAGCAGTTAATAGGGGATCGGGGCATAAATTCCAAAAACGACCGGCCGGGTCGTTACATCCTCCCACACTTAAACATTTGTTCGTCCTCGAACGAGCACAAAGACATACCTGAAGTAGTGAAATGATGAGGGTACTGGCTGCGCATATCCTGCACGGTCTCCCAGGTCGCCTCCTCGACCGGCTGACCCCGCCACTAAACCTTCACGGATGCAATGTTCTTTGACCTCAGCTTCCTGACCTGCCTGTCCAATATTGCCACTGGCTCCTCAACATAAGATAGATCCTTCTCCAACTGGACTAAGCTGAAATCCAACACGTGTGACGGATCACCGTGATACCTCCGGAGCATCGAAACATGAAATATCGGATGAATCCCTGCCGGGCTGGGAGGTAAGGCAAGCTCATAGGCAACCTCCCTAACTCGCCTCAATATCTTGAAAGAGCCAATAAACCTCGGACTCAACTTCCCTTTCTTTCCAAATCTCACAACGCCTTTCATAGGCGACACCCGAAGTAGAACCCGCTCTCCAACCATGTAGGAAACATCACGAACCTTCCGATCTGCGTAACTCTTCTGTCTGGACTGGGATGTACGGAGTCTATCCTGAATCACCTTGACTCTCTCCAAAGCATCCTGAACCAAGTCTGTGCCCAGTAATCTGGCCTCAACCAGCTCGAACCAACCCACCGGAGATCTACATCGCCTACCATATAAGGCCTCGTACGGTGCCATCTGAATGCTGGACTGATAGTTGTTGTTGTAGGCAAACTCCGCTAATGGCAAGAACTGATCCCAAGAACCTCCAAACTCAATCACACACGCACGGAGCATATCCTCAAGAATCTGAATAGTGCGCTCGGACTGCCCGTCCGTCTGGGGGTGAAATGCTGTGCTCAACTCCACCCGAGTACCCAAATCCTGTTGTACAGCTCTCCAGAACCGCGACGTGAACTGGGTACCTCAACTGGAATACCATGCAGACGGACAATCTCTCGGATATAAATCTCCGCCAACCGCTCCGAGGAATAGGTAGTACACACAGGGATAAAATGCGCGGACTTGGTCAGCCGATCCACAATAACCCAAATGGCATCGAACTTCTTCAAAGTCCGTGGGAGTCCAGATAAGAAGTCCATGGTGATCCGCTCCCACTTCCACTCCAAATCTCTATTTGCTGAAGCAATCCACCTGGTCTCTGGTGCTCATACTTTACTTGCTGACAATTAAGGCACCGAGCTACAAACCCAACTATATCCTTCTTTATCCGCCTCCACCGATAGTGCTGCCTCAAATTCTGATACATCTTTGCGGCACCCGGATGAATGGAATACCGCAAACTGTGGGCCTCCTCTAGAATCAACTCCCGAAGCCCATCGACATTGGGTACACAAACTCGACCCTGCATCCTCAATACTCCGTCATCACCAATGGTCATATCTCGAGCATCGCCATGTAATACCTTGTCCTTGAGAACAAGCAAATGAGGGTCATCATACTGCCGCTCCCTGATATGATCAAACAAGGAAGACCGAGAGACCACACAAGCTAGAACCCGGCTGGGCTCCGAAAGATCCAATCTCACAAACTGGCTGGCTAGAGCCTGAACATCCATCGCCATAGGCCTCTCTGCTGCTGGTAAATAAGCCAAACTCCCCAAACTCTCTGCCCGGCGGCTCAAAGCATCGGCCACCACATTGGCCTTGCCCGGGTGATACAAGATAGTGATGTCATAATCCTTCAGCAGCTCTAACCATCTCCTCTTACGCAAATTAAGGTCCTTCTGCTTGAACAGATGCTGCTCCGGTGATCAGTATATATCTCACAAGTGTCGATGCCCCCTTTTTCTAAAGGCGAAATCGGGTTTATGACATTTGGGCGGACAACTCTTTTCCTTTTGGGAATTGGGTTTGCAATTTAGAAGAGTCGCCACCTAATGATTAAGTGCATTAGGACACTAAGAAATTCAAGAGAGAAAAAGAACCAGAGAATGGGTAAGGGCTTGAAATTATCTCGGGGGGAAGGTGTTAGGCACCCCCCAAGATCTACTAGTGTGGTTCCCGACCATGCTACAATTGTGACTTTGAATGGAAACAACAAGTAAGTAATCAGGACAACTCTCACATAATGATTGCAACAAGGAAAGTATAAAAATTAAAAGCGTGTTGAAGTTTAGAAATAGGCGATTTCATAATTGTTTAAAGGATGTATAAGTGCAGAAAGGGGGGGTCAAATAATTGTACAAATAATCAAACAAAGGAGTAAAAGAGGCGGAGGTTCGGAGAAAAACAGTGCTGGAAATTAAATATCTAAAAGAGACTTTTAAAGGATTGAAGTAAAAGAAGGGGTTTTAAGAACTGAAAATTTATAGCTTTTATAAAAATTCTGAAAAAAAAGAAAATAAACAAGTAAAGAGGGAGGGGGGGGTCCTAGGTTTATAAATAACATGGATCACCTCACGCAACACCCAATAACCATTTATACACGTGGTGTTATCGCGTGGTCATCATATCCATGTCTACCCTTACCCACCCCGTTAAGGTATTAAATCGCTGAATGACCTCGTTACTTATTACATGCTATTACCCGCCCCAATCCTATCAGTCCCGGAGGCAGTTGGGACTAACAATCCTAAAGGGAAGGGAGATTGGATTTTCAGAGTTTTAAAAGGACAAAAAACCTAGTGCGACAAACAAAACACATAAAGCAGTAAAAGGGGAAGCACATAGCAGTTAAAGGCTCAAATAGGCCTCCTCATTCAAAGCAACAAACTATTTAGCATGACTTACAGGTACTGATTAGGTCTGAATTAAATTTAAAGTGTTAGGACTGGCTGATTTATCACATATTTCTCAGATGAGGAATCCGAATTAGCCTTGTCTGGTTGTAGTTTATCAAAACTGACACAGTTAATTAATCAACTAATGGTTTGCCTAGGTGAGACCTATAGACATGATATCTAACAGAGCGTAATGATTTTAAAGAAAAGATTACTGGTTTTATAAACAAAAGATCTGCAGATTTTAAAACGACCTTATGACTGATTTTAGACTCANCTGGTATCAAAGCCTTTCATGAGTTCCATATAAACAAGTAGATTGCTATCTTTTATTGATCCTTCAATAGTGTGGTGAAACTCAATTGTGTTTGCTCTTTTAGCAATATATTTCCTTTTCTCTCCTAGGTATAAGAAAACTGAAATAAGCTCAGTGATGAAAGTTGATAATGTGGCTAAGTGGAAGTAGTATTTCTTATCTCTCTGTGAATCAACCTCCTCTTTTCACATGAAATGCATTTTCTCTAGTTGCAGCATTTGATGAAATTATTTCGCAAACAAAACTAGTGCTAATGCTTTTTTGTTTAGTTGTTTATGGCATTATGGTGTGGGGATTACTTGAGACAGAATAGTTTAACTGCAATGTGAACATTGGCAGCTAGTGCCAGTATGTAAGTGCAATAGGTTCCGATCTCTTCTTGGTTTTACATATTTGTGCATCGGCTTGCTTATTCAGTAGCGATGATAAATATTCATGAAGTCCCACTTAGCTTGTTTATCCTTTTCGTCACCATCCTCACCCTCTATTGTTCCTTGAATATATGATAATATCCTCTACATTCAGCTTTCCCCTTGAACTTCTAAATACCATCTAACAAGCATATAAGTCATTACTTCAAATTTGCGATTCTTGTGCAACTGACCTTGAGTGGTCTCTCTTATATCTTGGTTACACTTGATATTTTCCAAGGTGGGTTATAGTTTTATAATCATGTTATCCATGGAAGTATCTACTGTAAACTAGATCGGA